>NC_064850.1:156769123-157069123 GCF_024139225.1 Suncus etruscus | reverse complement strand
TGCATCTCGCTGATAATTATTGATGTGGAGCATTTTTTCATGTGCCTTTTGGTCATTTGTATTTCATCTTTGAGAAATTGTCTGCTCATTTCTTCTCCCCATTTTTTGATGGGGTTAGATGTTTTTCTTGGTAAGTTCTGTCAGTATCTTGTATATCTTAGATATTAGCCCCTGATGGGTATTGGATCAATAGCTTCTCCCATTCTGTAGGTGGCTTTTGTATCCTAGGCATTATTTTCTTTGAAATGTAGAAGCTTCTCTGCTTAATATAGTCCCATTTGTGTATATCTGCTTCAACTTGTTTAGAGAGTGCTGTTTCTTCCTTGAAGACACCTTCAGTTTCAATGCCCTGGAGTGTTTTACTTATGTGTTCTATATATCATCATGGTTTCAGGTCTGATATCAAGGCCTTTACTCCATTTGCATTTGACCTTGGTGTATGATGTTAACTGGAGGTCTGAGTTTGTTTTTTTGCAAGTGGCTGACCACTTCTGCCAACACCATTTGTTGAAGAGGCTTTCCTTGCTCTATTTTGCATTTCTTGATGCTTCACCAAAGTTTAATTGATTGTATATCTGGGGAGCATATTCTGAATACTCTAGTCTATTCCACTGATTTAAGGGTCTGTCTTTATTCCAATACCATACTGTTTTAATGACTACTGCTTTGTAATACAATTTAATATTTGGAAAAGTGATGCTTCTCATATTCCTTTTGCCAAGGGTTGCTCTAGCTATTCTTGGGTGTTTATTGCTACAGATAAATTTCAGGAGTGTTTGATCTACATCTTTGAAGAATGTTATGGGTATCCTTAGAGGGATTGCATTAAATATGTACAATGCCTTTGGGAGTATTGCCATTTTAATGATGTTAATGCTCCCAATGCATGAGCAGGGTATATGCCTCCATTTCCCTGTGTCCTCTTTTATTTCTTGAAGCAGGGTTTTGTAGTTTTCTTTGTATAATTCCTTCACATCTTTAGTTAAGTTGATTTCAAGATATTTGAGTTTGTGTGGCACTACTGTAAATGGGGTTGAGATTTTTTTTTGTTATTCATTTATTCTCTATCATTATTAGTGTATAAGAAGGCCATTGATTTTTATGTGTTAATTTTGTATCCTGCCACTTTGCTATCTGAGTCTATTGTTTCTAAAAGTTTTTTTGGTAGAATCTTTAGGGTTTTCTTTTTTTTTTGGCCACACCCATTTGATGCTCAGGGGTTACTCTTGCCAAAGTGCTCAGAAATTGTCCCTGGCTTGGGGGGATCATATGAAATGCCAGGGGATCGGACCGCGGTCCTTCCTTGGCTAGCGCTTGCAAGGCAGACACCTTACCTCTATCACCACCTCGCCAGCCCCAGGGTTTTCTAATTATAGTATCATGCCACCTGCAAACATGAGAGCTTGACTTCTCCCTTTCCGATCTGAAGGCCCCTTATATCTTTTTCTTGTCTAATATCTATGGCAAGAACTTTTAGCAGTATGTTGAATAGTAGTGGTGAGGGTGTGCAGCCTTGTAATGTACCAGATTTTAGAGGTATCACCTATAAACATTTTCTAAGAGAAACTGTAAGGCTTTCCGTTAAAGCACTAAAATACACACATGGTAATCTATTTTTATTAAAACCTCTGTAATTTTAGAACTAAAAGAGAATTTGAACTAATAATTATCAGGCACATCTAAATTTATTTTCATCAGATTTTATTATAGTGAATTTCTACACTTTCTCTAGTCTTAGTTTTAGTGAAATTATAAATTTGAGTTTAAAAGAATTTAAAAACTGCTCAATATAGGTGCCAGAGAGGTGGTGTGGAGTGGCAAGGTGTCTGCCTTGCTGGTGCTAGCCTAGGATGAACCACAGTTCAATCACCTGGCATCACATATGGTCCCCCAAGTCAGGAGCAATTTCTGAGCACCTAGCCAGGAGTAACCCCTGAGCATCATCAGGTGTGGACCAAAACAAACAAACAAACAAACAAGCAAACACAACTCAATGTATATGATATTTTAATAAAAAACATAAAATACAATAGTAGAATATAGTAGTCATTTTATTTTTTTGTTTGTTTGCTGTTTAGGGCTACACCGGGTGATAGATACCCAGTGGACATTGCTGTCTGGGATTTCATGGATAAAATCAATGATTTTAGCATTCAATACAAAAGTTCCAACCATCTGAGTCATCTCCAAAACCCCAGGATATATTATTTTCATACAGCTCACATCTATAAACCCAAGAAGCTTGACTAAGTAACAGATCATACAGTATGTTTTAACAATAATATATTAGCAATATTGAAATGAATTTATGTTATTTAAAATATCCTTTAACACTTTGATCATTTCAGTAAAATAAATATGCCCTAGAACATACAGGTTCCAAATTTTGAAAAACATTTGAACAGTATTAAAACTACTCTATGACCTAAAAACCAAGTAATCAAACACTGCTTGGTGTTTTGAACTATAGCACAACTGCAGACATATGAGTAAAAAACAAATGTTGTATTTTGTATATCATTAACTGTTTCAGTTGTTTATGATGCAGAATATAGCTATTTAATTCAAGAACATTTAGGGAAAGGCGAGTGAGTCATAAATTTTAAAAGAAAAGAAAATAGACAGACCTATTATTATTGATCTTCTAAGATCAGAAATTTCTTTTCAAGTTACCCATATGAAGGCTTTATGTGCCACCGATTCTCTGAAGCAGAGTCCTGCTGACACATTTGCTGTTTTATATCTTTAGAAAAGCGATGCAAATGATAAGGTATGCTTTAATAGCAAAGAAACTGGCTCAGAAACATTCATGAAACAGCCCTGTCTATGCAAATGACATGGCACATAACTGCTTTCCTAAAACTCAATAAAATTGCATGTATAAAAATTGAAAAGAGAAATATAAGTAATGCATAGTAAGGAAATAGTAATGAGTAATATTATTGCAAATTAGCACAATCTAGAAAAGCATCTTAACTTTCAGTCTAAGCAAACAAAGGATATTCATTCAGACCACTTTAGTTGTATCATACAAGAGCTGTTCGTAATACTCTTTTATCTTTTTCTTTCATCAACCTGAAAATCACAATATATAATAAAAGTGTTATCATTACAAATAAATACATAAGTTCTATAAATCAGTTTTTGAATTTGAATGTCTCACAAGTCTAATTTTCTCTAATTGTGTATTAACATCCTGAACTTTTTTTTGGTTTTTGGTTTTTTGGGTCACATCCGCTGGTGCTCAGGGTTTACTCCTGGCTCTGCACTCAGAAATTGCTCCTGGCAGGCACGGGGGACCATGTGGGATGCCAGGATTCAAAACACCGTCTTTTCTGGATTGGCTGCATGTAAGGCAAATGCCCTACCATTGTACTATTTCTGGTACCCCAACTTCCTGAACTTTTGTTCCTTGTTCTCAACAGGCCAATTCATCTTAAAATTCTAAACTAAGTTATGAAAGGATGTATTCTGTATGGCTTAAAAAACTACTAATGTATTAATGATCAAGATATTATAACTAATTTACAAATTGGATCCCACTTGTTAAATCAGGATCAATTAAGCACCATCATTAGCAGGACTAAAGAGTTAGTACAAACCATAGAGCATTTGCCTTATTTGAGGTTCACCCAGTTTCATCCTCAGCACCATATTATATGTTCCCAAATCTGCCAAGATTGGTCTCGAGTGCAAAGCCATTGTAAGCTCAGAGCATGGCCATTAAGCATGCCCCCACAGAAAAAAGAAAGCCATCTTTGTTCAAGAAATACATTTGACTGCAAATTTACAAATCAAGGTGTGTGGGCAATATAATCAGAGCACCAAACAGACACAATCTATAATACCCAATCCAGCTACTATGGACAATGCTGGGACTGACCATCCATGATGCTAGGGCTGAGGAACAGTGCAGAGGTTAATGCCCATCCTTGCACCAGGGCCAATTTGTTTCTATCCTGGACACTGAAGTGTTGTCTCCCCACATGGGCAATAGGGTGGAAGGTGTGATACTTGAATTTTGTGCCCATAAAACACTTAATAGTAGCATATTGTCTATTACAGTGCTTAAAACAAAAACAGAATATTAAAAAGAAAAGGGAAAGAAGAGAAACATAAAACTATTCTAAGGAGAAACAGTGTTACTTAGACCTTCACACCTAAGTGGTTTCAGAAAATATAGAAATATTCTCATAGAGCAGGGGTGGTGAACAAGTTCGACACAAAGAGTCAAAATTTTAAACTGTGGGAGTCAGAGAGCCACACCACGCAGTGACCTGCCAAAACAGACACTCACACAACAGCATCTAATTTTAACAATAATATATTAAACATATTGCATTTTGCCATTTTGAGTGAGGGTCAAAATCCTGCAGTGATGGTGAGGGTGTGCTGCGTCCTCCACACTAAGAACTAGGGGCAAAATGTGACACAACATGTGACACATGGGTTTTTCTACTTGCCCTCCACCCCCACTGCTCGCTGGCTCATGCAGTTGTTTCCGAGGGATGGGAGACGGGCGGGACTCCGTGCTCGGAGATCTCTCCTCAGAGGTCCCTCCTCAGAAGCAGCAGACCAAAATCCAAACTTGGCAAAGAGCCACAGTAACAAAATAATAAGAGGCAAAGAGCCACATTCATTTTGGCTGGGAGCCGCATGCGAGAGCCACATGTTCGCCACCCCTATCATAGAGAGTCACAAAATGAATAACTTGCGCCACTAAATATAAAGAATGCAAACCATAGGTAAACTATCCTATGCAAAATTATTTGATAGGTAAGATTAGGAGTTTGTAAAGCAAACTCTGCTTCTTGTCTTTTCTAGACGCTCAACGATTAAATTTCATCAGAGCAGCCAGAAAGGACTCATTCACCAAATATTAATGTTTAAATTAATACTTTATTTTATTATTTAATGTCACTAATTAGGTAAAACTATAATTTACAAGGGTGTGCCTCTTTCAAGCAAATCACTGTCATTAGTTTGAGTAGTTGTAGACAAAATGATATTGCCCAATACAGTGCAACTGGAGATGAGAACCTGAACTTAAATGAAAGCCAGGCTCACATCTGTCCTCCCTATCATCATATAAATTGCATTTTAAGGGTTTATCTCTAAATATCAGGCTTTAAGTAGTACTAAGGAAAACATAAACATGACCTAGACCTATATGGGTATTAAAAGTGCATAAACATTGTGAAATATATTCTAGGGAGGCAAAAATGAAAGAAAAATAATAGAACAATGAATGCATAAAAAGTCAGTTCAGAAAAGGAATTGGAGTGGCATTTTATCTAAAGAATTTTAATATATCCAGAGCCCATGGTTCATCATATTCATTGTGCCTTTTAAAAAGCACAAAGAAAATGCAGTACTCTAAGAAATCTAATAACCAGTGTTATAAAAGTAAATCTCAAGTCAGACTATGGGTGTCCTTTCCATGGTATGGAGGTTCTGGGCTTTATAACGTTTTTTTTTTATTATTATTCTACTGGATTTCTAAAAGAATAGAATAAAAAGATGCCACAACTAAGGAGCTCAGGTTTGAGCTTGCTTTCCAGTCCTCACAGGAAGGTTCTATTAAAACACTATTGATGCCAAGCTTATAGCAAATCTTAAGTGACAATAAAAGATGCTTGAAACTCTTCAAAGACCATCTAAAATTATGTTTTTTAAGTTTACTGAAGTGTATTTCTTATTCATTTTCATATATTAATCCCATTAAAAATGATGATATGTGTTTTATCAAGTATCTGGAATATAGGCTATTTTAATTACTATATTACAATTTAAGTCTATAAATACTTTTCAACAAAACATTTCAGCATACAGATATTAAAATTAAAAATTATTTTAATCAAAAAATTCATAGTATCAAGTTTGACTATTAAATAGAATAGATTTATTCATAATATGACTACTGTGTTGACAATGTTTTTTCACTTGTTAAAGAAAAATAATTATTTTTTAAGATTTTAATATGCTGCCAAAATATGCTGTTTCTTACTTTTATAGTCATGTCCTCTTTGAATATAATTGTTTTATAGAATAATTCATGATACATTGAGAATTGTATTATATGTTACCAATAGATTCACCAGTATCTGACATCCTACACTCAGCAGTGCTCCAAGGTTATTCTTGGCTATGCACTTAGGAATTACTCTTGGCAGGCTTGGGAGACTATTCTAGGATTCCAGCAATTGAACACTGGTCAGCTGCATGTGATTTAAAAGCCCCACTCACTGTACTATCACTAGACATTTTTAATTAACAGAAAAAGATGTTCTTACCATTTACTTCGTTTAATTAGAAAACATTTTTATTAAATCCATAGCATGCTACAAAATATTTCAAGGTGCATTTATTGCTAATTATTTTGAAAGTCTTTGATTTCCTTAAACGTTTTTATGGGATATGGGATGCATGCTGGGAACAGGGCTGGAGGGAGGATAACACTGGTAGAGGAAATACCCTGATTCAATATCACTATGTACCTAAAATATTACTGTGAAATATTTTTATCCACTGTGGTAAAGATAAAAATTTCCCCCCAAAAGTTTTTATGTTAAAAATACTTGCTAGACAATGTGCAATGTTAAAAGCACATCTCATAAATGTGCTTTAAGAACATCACTTCCAGGTTATTGGATTTCTTATATTCACATTTTATTACATAGTTGAAAAAATTAATCACAAACTGTTTTAGGGTACATAAAGTATGTCAGATTTTGTGACTAAAATTATTTGAAAATGCAATGTCTATTAAATATAGTGAGAAAGACCAGAGGATTAAATACAGTACAATGTAACACAGTTTACAGAGGCTAGATATTAGAGATTTTAAAGCCAACATTGTAAGCCTTTAACTCTGCTGATATGGGAAGGAGAAAAATTTTAAGAAGTTTTCATAAAAATGATATTTTCAGTAAGTTGAGGTGGTAATTACAATTTATTAGATAGATAGGGAAGAAGAAAATCAGTGCAGAGAGCAGTCTATAGAAAATCACAAAGGCATCAGGATAGAAGTACAGGCTTTACAGGAGAAAGATTTGAATTTCATTCTAGTCTAACTCACTTATTCTTTCTGCCACATTGGGCAGCTTATGTAGCTTCTCAGAATCTCTGTTTTTTTTTCTTTTAAAATGAGGATGCTCATTATATCACTTTTGTAGAGTTGAGAAAAGATTAAATGAGATATAAATGAGATATAAATAATTTTATTCCTCTATGATTATTCTGTTAAAATATGCCTTCTATTCTCAAAGAAATACCAAAGCTGGTAATATAATTAGAAAACTTCAGGATAGTTGAATAAAGTGTGGGTATTTTAAGAAGAGAGAACCAGAATAGAACATGTATTTGTACATTTATGAAAACCAATAGAATCTCAATAAAATATTTCAAATGTAAAAGAAACGTATTCGAATTTCTGTTCTAAAAATCTAGCGTTGCTAACAGTATGAAAAATAAACACATGAGGTGATGAGTAAAAGCCTTACTATTGAAATAATTGAAATGATCAAGGGGATGAACACAGAAATAGTCATCAGAATAGCGTAAGACATTATCTTAGCATGACTTTTAAAATGTTCTGAAGGCAGAGAGAAAAGAAATAACTTTAGTTAATTCCTCTACTGTTATTGATAGGATATAGTTTTATTTGTTTCTCAGCTTTATGGGTATCCTAGAATTTGGGAATGACTTTTTGATATTATATATTATTGATAAATATCTTCTCCATCTTTAATCATAGATAAAAATTGAGAAGATATAGAATACCACATACTATCTATCTGCAACCATACATAGCCATTGTTATCAATATCTGGCAAAAGAACAGTATACTTTCTAAAAATAATAAACCTACCTTAATACATTATCACACAAAGTCCACAATTTACATTATAGTTCAATCTTGGTATTAATTTTAGAAGTTTAGAGAAAAAATAACTTAATGCATCTAATATAAAAGTGTTTTAGCTTCAATTTATATATTATAGATAACCCATTGTAGACATTCACATTTTTATTAATTCCTTTGCATTGTAAATTTCAGAATTTGTTCTAATTGTGCACATTCATTAGAGAGCCTTTACAGACTGATCTTGATTAAATCATAAGCATACTTTCTCCATGTCTTTTTGATAATATCATTATTTAAGCACCTTGATTTTAGACATAATTATAGTTGGGCTGTCCAAATTTCAATCTGTGGCATCCCATAGGGCCCTTTGAGTCTGCCAGGAGTAATTTCTGACTGCCAGCCAGAAATAAACCTTGAGCACAGCCAAGTGTGGCCCAAAACCCAAAATAAATTAAATTAATAAATAAAATAAATACAAATACACCCCACAGAGTAGAAGAAAATTTATGCCCACCTCTCATTTGATAAAGTATTAATATACTAAATATAATATAAAGCATAGGTAGAACTTTATAAGGAAAAAACATGCCACCACACTAGAAAATAAGGACAATATTAAAAGAGAACATATAAATGTCCAAAAGACATATAACTCTTTGCCTCTGCAAATTAAAAAAATAAAATTTTGCCTCACAATAGAGAGGCTGGCACTCATATCTCATGACAGTATGCTTCAAGGTAGAAGAAACCCTGTATCTCTTAGGTCAAGGGAATTTCCTTTATAATTTTCCCAATACTTACTGTGCCTATACAAATATAAATAAATAAATAAATAGATAAATAAATAAATAAATAAAAACTTGCCACACAAGTCCCCGCCCCTTTTATTGGTTAATTTATACTTGTAACTTCTAGACAGGGTCTCCCACCTGTTTTCTTTTCATTTTAACAGAACCATAGAACATGAAACACCTGGTTCTGCCTCATAATTCTCTGTCTTCCTACAAAATGAATAAAAGAAAAGAAAAAGGGTAGATGGTAACAGGGGTAGAGAAATCTCATGAGCATTGAGTGGAGGTAAAGAATCATGAAACCTAAATGCTCAACTCAAGGTCAATGGCCGTGGAGTCAGAAAACACAAACTGCAACAAGTTATACATGGAGGGCACCTGTTGCACTTTAAGTTCAGGGGTTATGATTGGAGGTATGAGAGGCATGCTGGAGGTACTGGCAGAGGGGGGTCAACACTGGTGGTGGGAATTGCCTTAATTCACTATCATATATACCTTAAATATAACTGTGAAAGACTTGTAAATCATATTGTTCTCAATAAAAAATTATTTTTAAAAAATCAGTTTTGGTGTATACATGAAAAACAAAGAACCTTATTCTACTTTGGTTAGAATGTTGACTTCTACAACTTTTTTGAAGAACAATTTGATGCTTCTCAAAAGACAAGCTTCCATAGACCCAGCAATTTCACCCCTTATAATAGTCCCTAAAATTCCGGAAAGACAATTCACAAAATATATTTGCATTTCTATGGTTTAGTGTAGAATTGTTTACAATAACTAAAGACTGAAAATTATCCAAGAATAGATGTCTAAATAAAGAAGCCATGACATATCTACACAATAAAGTAATACTTTCATAAGCAAAGATGATATCATGCAATTGTTTGCTATGTGAATGGAGCTGGGAGTATCATGCTGAGTGAAGTTAGTCAGAGTGACAGCCAGATACTAGAGTGATCTCTCTCATATGCACGATAAAAAAAAAAAAAACATTGTATTGCTCATAGGCAATAGAACTGAAAAGTATGAGAAATGTCTTTTTTTATATTTTATTGAAATCATTGTGAAGCATACATCTTTCACAACTATGTTGCAGGCATATAGTGACAGTGAATTAGGGACATTCCCAGCATCAGTTTTGACCTCCCTCCACCAGTATGCATCTCTTAGCTCCACCCTTAGACCCTGGACTACTAGTGTAACAGATCCACTTTTTGTGTTTGGGTCTCTTGACTCTATTGTTGTTGACTTCGGCTTGGGTATTTAGATATGACTTTTTCTTTTACTCAATGCTGCTGAGACCACTTAGTTCCTGGGTACCATCCACTTTATTTTTTTTCTTTTCTCAATTTGTAGAAAGATATAGAAATATGAGTCCAAACAAAATTATTCAAGTTCTAAATTTCTATGAAAATGAAGGGATCCCCTATCTAGAACATATAAACTTAGAAAACAGAGAGCCAAGTGTGGCAAGATTTTTTGTTTCATGGGCACAATAAATGTTGAAAATTAGAAAGGAAATTTCCTTGGCCTAAGATATACAGGGTGTCTTCACCCATGAAGCATACTGTCATAAGACTGACTACAGGCTCCAGGCATGTTGATTCTCCAACCCCACAGTCTTTCTTTATGATCCCAGGAGAAATTCTGTTCAGTTGTGGTTGTCAGAGTCAGGCTTCTGTAATTAGAGAGCTTGGTTTTTGCACAGATCTTAGGAAAGAACACCTGATTTTTATCTCATCATTAGGTGGTGAGATAGGACAACCATCCCTTAGGTAGAGTTGTTGTTTCCTCAACATCAGGGTGTAATATGAACCTATCCTGGAGCAAGTTGATGCCAGAGTGCTATTAGGGCTTCCCCCAGGGGGAATTTGGTTTCTTGTGCTGGTGCAGGAAACTGTCAGTTCTAATGCTGGAATCCAGCATTTAAGAACTGGTTTTAAGAAGAAAGCTTGGACTGGAGGTAGGGGAGAATGTGTGTGTGTGTGTGTGTGTGTGTGTGTGTGTGTGTGTGTGTGTGTGTGTGTGTGTGTATAGAATAGGACAGGGAAAGGAGAATTAAAATGATATACTGGATGCCCTATCGGTAGCAATATTTAAACAACAGTACCTAAAATAAGAAAAAGTAAAGGTGCTTCTCATAGAGGAAGATGGAAGTTTGAGGTAAATTGATGACTTTGGTAGAGAGAATAGGATATTGATGAATGAATTTGTGTTGGAACATTGTATGCCTGAAATTCAATCATGAATAACTTTATATTTTCTGGTGAGCAATTAAAACATTTGAATTAAAAATAAAATACTTTGAGAGTTTGAGGGATAGTATTGTGGGTGATGTGCCTACCTGGTATGAGGCTGGCCTCTCTTCAATACCTGGCATCCCGTTTGCTCTCCCAGAGTGTGCCAGGAGTGATTATTGAAGACAGAGCCAAGAATAATCCCTCAGAACTGCCTGGTGTACCCCTCCAAAACAACCAAAAATAAAAGTTTGTAATTTCAAAAAAAAAGGCATTTTTACTTTTTATATTTAATAAATATTTTAAATGTGATAATGAAGGAATATCATAGTATGGTATAAATTACTTTCAGAAATAATTAAGTAGTTCATAAATAAATCTAGAGCAAGAAAGATGGTACAGAGATTAAGGCATTTACTCACCTTGCATGTAGATTAACTATTGTGATCCCAGACATTTTTTATGAACCCCACGGCACTGCCAGTAATCACTCTAGTCAGCCCTAGAGCAACAGTGTGTCCAAAAATAAACAAAAAACATAAATAAACACAATGAGTTCATTTTTATTTGAATTATTCATACTAAACCATTTTGTTATTAAAATAATAATGAAGATACTAAATTTTAAAAGCATATATAGCAACATTTTTTTATTTCCTACAAATATTTAACATTGTGGAGGACAGAGGAAAAAAAATCCAGATTTTTTTCTTGTATGTAGTTTGAGTTTAAGTTAAACACAGGAAAGAGACATAGTAGGGAAGGAATATCAGTTAAATAATGAAGATAATTGATTCTGAAGCTGCCCAGAGAGTGAGTGAGTAAAGTCTGGCTGTGGGGGTTGGCAAGCAGTAAGCTGAGCCCTCTGCCTAGCAGAGGCTCCACCCTGCTGTGTCTTTGATCACTCTGAGGACTTCAAAGGAAAACTTTGCTGTGCCTGTCTGTGTTTCTTGAATACCTGAAGCTCTCCTCAGAGGCCTAGGGAGCACACCCCCCAAAAAAACTGTTAACTAGAGGAAGAGCACTCTTTCTAACCAATGAACCCCACCACAACATGCAGGAAAAGCCACACTACAAGCGTGACAATGGGAAAACCTCGCAGGCAAACACCATGCACAGAGAATGAAGACGATAGCTCAGATGTCCTAAATAATTCCAACCATTTGATTAACCTCTCAGATAAGGAACTTGGAATAGAAATATGGAAGATGTTTGTAGAACTCAAAGAAAGCATAGATTGATATGAACAGTACACAAAGACAGAAAACAGAAAACTCCAAACTGAAATAACAGATCTGAAAAACACGGAAGCTGAACTGAAAAATTCAGTGGATGGCCTCGCCAGCAGGGTAAAAGAAGCTGAGGACAAAATCGGCGTATTGGAAGATGAGATGCAGAAAAACTCAACACAGCAGAAGAAATTGGAAAAGAACCTTAAGACAAATGATCAGGCAATGGAAAAAGTACTCAAGGAATGTGAACAGATTAAAATAGAAGTCTTTGATAAACTCAACAGAAACAACATAAGAATCAATGGAGTCTCAGAGGCCCAGGTAGGAGATCTCCAGGAAAAATCAACTGTCAAAGACATCATCAAAGTGATACTCCCAGAGTTAAAGACTACATGCAATCAAATCCTGCATGCCCAAAGAGTACCAGCTAAAAGAGACCCAAAGAAAAACACCCCAAGACATATCCACATTACAATGACAAATCCCAAAGATAGAGATAGAATACTGAAAGCAGCAAGATCAGAAAGAGAAATTACATTCAAAGGAGCATCCCTAAGACTTACAGCAGACATGTCACAAGAAACTCTCAAGGCCAGAAGACAGTGGTGGGATATTGTGACAAGACTGAATGAAATGGATGCCTCACCGAGAATACTGCACCCAGTCCGACTCACGTTCAGATTTGAAGGAAGGATAGATAGCTTCATGGATAAACAACTGCTCAGAAACTTCACAGATAAAAATTCAGCCTTAAAGGAAAAACTGACATGTCTACTTTAAGACAAGAGAGACCAACGAACACACCAAACGTACCTACAAAGATGACATTAAATCATATGACAATCATCTCCCTCAATGTCAATGGACTAAATTCACCAATTAAAAGACATAGAGTGGCAAAATGGGTCAAAAAGATGAATCCAACCTTCTGCTGCCTACAAGAAACACATCTGAATAGTCAGAAAAACATAGGCTCAAAATCAAAGGCTGGAGGAAAATTATCTAAGCAAACAACACTCTTAAAAAAACTGGGGTGGCCATAATAATATCTGATGACACCAAAAACAGTCTGAAAGATCAACGAAAGCATAAGTTGGTTCTTTGAAAAAATAAACAAGATTGATAGACCATTGGCAAAGCTCACAGAGAGAGAGAGAGAGAAGAGAGAGAAACCTGATAACACATATTAGAAATGAAAAGAGGGAGATCACGACAGATATTGTAAAGATTCAAAGGCTAATCAGAGACTACTTTGAGAAACTTTATGCTACTAAATATGAGAATCTAGAAGAAATGAAAAAATTCTTGGACACTTATAACCTTCCGCAGTTAAGTAAGGAGGATGTAGCATATCTAAACACCCCCATCACTATTGAAGAAATTGAAACTGTAATCAAACATATGCCCAAAAAGAAAAGCCCAGGCCCAGATGAATTTACTAATGAATTCTATCAAACCTTTCAAGAGGAGCTGCTACCTATCCTAGCCAGGCTCATTGTTTGCAGATGACATGATACTCTACTTAGAAAACCCTAAAGACTCTACCAAAAAGCTTCTAGAAACAATAGACTCATATTGCAAGGTGGCAGGCTACAAAATTAACACACAGAAATCAATGGCCTTTTTATACACCAATAAGGATAGGGAAGAGATGGACGTCAAGAAGGCAATTCCATTCACATTAGTGCCACACATACTCAAATACCTTGAGTCAACTTGACCAAAGACATGAAGGACCTATACAAAGAAAACTATAAAGCCCTGCTCCAAGAAATATGAGAGGACACATAGAAATGGAAACACATACCCTGCTCATGGATTGGCAGGATTAAGATAATTAAAATGGCAATACTTCCCAAAGAATTATACAGATTTCATGTGATCCCTCTAAATTACCCATGACATTCTTTAAAGAAGTGGATGAAACACTTATGAAGTTCATCTGGAACAATAAACACCCTGTATAGCTAAAGCACTCCTAGGGAAAAGGAAAATGGGAGGCATTACTTTCCCCAACTTTAAACTGTACTACCCAGCAATAGTTATCAAAACAGCATGGTATTGGAATAAAGGCAGACCCTCAGATCAGTGGAATAGGCTTGAGTACTCAGACAATGTTCCCCAGACATACAATCACCTAATTTTTGACAAAGGAGCAAGAAATCCTAAGTGGAGCAGGGAAAAACCTCTTCAATATGTGGTACTGGCAGAACTGATTTGCCACTTGAAAAAAAAAAGCGAACATAGACCCCCAGTTAATATCATGTACAAAGATAAAATCCAAATGGATTAAAGACCTTGATATCAGACCTGATACCATAAAGTATATAGAACAACACGTCGGTAAAACACTCCATGACATTGAGATTAAAGGCATCTTCAAGGAGGAAACTGCACTTTCCAGACAAGTGGAAGCAGAGATCAACAGATGGGAATACATTAAGCTGAGAAGCTTCTGCACCTCAAAAGAAATAGTGCCCAGGATACAAAAGCCACACACCGTAGGGAGAAACACCCATCAGATAAGGGGCTAACATCCAAAATATACAAGGCATTGACACAACTTTACAAGAAAAAAACATTTAATCCCATCAAAAACTGGAGAGAAGAAATGAAACGACACTTTGATAAAAAGAAAATAGAAATGGCCAAAAGGCACATGAAATAATGCTCCTTATCACTAATCATCAGGGAGATGCAAATCAAAACAAGGATGAGTTATCATCTCACACCACAGAGATTGGCACACATCACAAAATATGAGAACAATCAATACTGGCGGGGATGTGGAGAGAAAGGAACTCTTATTCCACTGCTGGTGGAATATCGTCTAATCCAGCCTCTATGGAAAGCGATATGGAGATTCCTCCAAAATCTGGAAAAGGAGCTCCCATACCCAGCTATTCCACTCCTAGGGATATATCCTAGCAACACAAGAATACAACATGAAAAACCCTTCCTCACACCTATATTTATTGCAGCACTATTCACAATAGCCAGGCTCTGGAAACAACCAAGATGCCCTTCAACAGACGAATGACTAAAGAAACTGTTGTACATATACACAGGAGAGATGAAGTCATGAAATTTTTCTATACATGGATGTACATGGACTCTATCATGCTGAGTGAAATAAGTCAGAGGGAGAGAGAGAGAGAGACGCAGAATAGTCTCACTCATTTATGGGTTTTAAGAAAAATAAAAGTCGGTTTTTTTAAATATAATTTTTATTTTGATCATAGTGGCTTACATATTGTTGACAATAATATTTTAGGTACATATTTACATAAAAAGTCGTTTTTGCAACAATCCTCAGAGACAATGAGAGGAGGACTGGAACTTCCAGCTCACTTCATGAAGCTCACCACAAAGAGTGGTGAGTGCAGTTATAGAAATAACTACACAGAGAATGTGAATGAATGAGGGAACTGGAAAGCCTGTCTGGAGTACAGGTGGGGGTGGGGTGGGAAGGAGGGGCATTTGGGACATTGATGGTGGTAATGTTGCACTGGTGAAGGGGGGTGTTCTTTACATGACTGAAACTTAATCACAATCATATTTGTAATCAAGATGCTTAAATAAAGAAAAATGAAGATAATTAGATTAAGTATAATAAATATAAATTGGATCTTCATTCAACAAGGAATGACAGGTTATATCACTCCTCAGTTATATTTTTATCCTGAAGATTTGTTTGTTTGTTTTGATAAACAGTATAAGGGAGAAGTTCTAAAAACAGAATAAAACAATAAAAATTATTCTTTTCTTAGGATAGTTTCATTTTAAAAATTAAATCATTATTTGTTAGGGTTTCCCTTCTCTGTACCAGCAAGAGAGGAAGACTAAATCACAAAAAAATCTGATCAACAAAGAAGGCAACATCTTAAATTTTCATGAAACCTATTCGACTTTACAATTGTTCCTGCTAATCTTACCATTGGCTGTCCCTACCCCACATTCATCTTTTGATACTGCTGAATTTTGTATGTGGGTCAAATTTTAGGTAACCACTAAGAATTAGTTATTTTTACCATGAGTTTCTCACTGTATAATGAGGTACATTTGTAAAATAAATTTGTTTCTTTGTGTCAATTTTTGTTGTTATTGTTACAGGATACCTAGTAGAGAATTCAGAAGAGTAAAGCAGGCTACTTTGATAGTACAAGGAGTAAAAGGTTCACGTTGTATGCAGACAACAAACCAGGATTTGTTCCCTGCACCCCATATGAGGTCTGCCAGGGTTGATTCCTGAATGCAAAAGTCAGGGGTCATCCTGTGTACTAATGAGTGTTGCTCAGAAACCATCAAACAAACAAACAAACAAATATATATATATATATATATATATATATATATATATATATTTGCCATGTCACTCTATTCTTTTAGTTGAAATCTTTTTGAAATGAATTCATTTAAAATATTTGAGGGATTCTACAATATTAAAAATATCCTCAAGTCCAAAATAGGTATCCTGCTGAACATGGAACAACCACAATAGAATTTTACTGTTTTGTTTTTAATCTGAAAGAAATAAACTACTATCTTGTTCAATAACTATTAGTTTGTTGTTATTGCTGTAGGCAAGTAAATTTATTTTTCTGAAACTATATTGTTTCTATATATTTTGTTGGTGTGAGATGAAAAAAATTTGCTGCAAGAACCATTATATATCATTTCATATATAAACTATAGAAATCAGTGAAAGATATGAAAGGCCAACATAACTCCAAACACGAGGCATATGCATGGTTAGCAATGTGCAAATGTTTTAATGAACAGTTTTAAATGTGACCTATTTCCTAAACTTGCATGTCCAACATAATACAGTTAACTCAAATTCATATTTTAGTAGCATTTGTTATATGCCTAATAGTGTTTAAATACATTCTGATTTTTAATTACATATCCTCCTCATAATGGCCCTATGGAAAGTGTTGTATTATTTGCATTTTAATTTTGGATAGGAAGTTCTAAAGAAATGTAATATGTCAGAGGTGTTCCTGCTAATTAGTAGTATAGACCCTCAGATTAGATTTGAATGTTTTCTGTCTCTAAAATACAGAAAAGGGTCATTCTTGAATGTTTTCGAAAATTCAGCAATGTGAACATGAATAATAAGTGGCTTAAGTCATTGCATTCATGTCACTTTTTAAAAAATCTTATACTTAAAAAAATTTTGAGCAAGTCAACCTATAACTTCAAAAACAAAATTTGTTCTTTAGGGCCATTATAGCATATGATTCTAGGTTCTAATATGAGAGTGTATTTATTTATAACATATTTTACTGAGCAGGGACTTGTTTCGGTTTATGGCCACATTAGTGGTGAATATACTCTAGGCGGCCGGTGAGGTGGCACTAGAGGTAAGGTGTCCGCCTTGCAAGCACTAGCCAAGGAAGGACCCTGGTTCGATCCCCCGGCGTCCCATATGGTTCCCCCAAGCCAGGGGCAATTTCTGAGCTCTTAGCCAGGAGTAACCCCTAAGCATCAAATGGGTGTGGCCCCCCAAAAAATATTTACTCTAGGCTTTATGTTCAGGAGCATTCCTTGCAGAGTGCAGGGGACTATATGAAGAGCTAGTGGGGGAAGGAAGCAGTATGCAAATAGCTTTACTTAGGAACCAGAGAGATAGCCTGGAGGTAGGGCATTTTGCCTTGCATGCAGGAGGACAGTGGATCGAATCTCGGCATCCCATATTTGGGCCCGGAGAGATAGCACAGAGGCGTTTGCCGCCCTAGCAGCCGATCCAGGACCAAAGGTGGTTGGTTCGAATCCCGGTGTCCCATATGGTCCCCCGTGCCTGCCAGGAGCGATTTCTGAGAGTAGAGCCAGGAGTAACCCCTGAGCACTGCTGGGTGTGACCCAAAAATAAAACAAACAAAAAATAAAATAAAAACAAAGCAAAGAGCCTTACTGGCTACACTGTTCTTGACCCTCCTTTTATAAAATGTTTGAACCTAGTGAATATCTCCATAGCTTCATATCACAAAATATTTATGCATCACATTCCAAGTATTTGCAATGCAGAATTAAGTCTATCAATTTTATTCTTGCTGACTGATTTATTGAGTTATTTTGCTTAACCCATTCTAGAAATTTTACATTCTTATTATCTAGTAGTTAGAAAAACTTAAAAGAATTAGATAAATTTAGAAAATCTATATTCCTTAGGAAATGTTAATATTCTGGTACATTTTCTAAGGACTATAGTTTTCTATTTCAATTCTCCTATTATTTATTTTCATTTAGACTTAATGTGATAAAAGTAAAAGTTTATATAAAAAGTTGTGCAATAATCACTGTCATAATAATGCATCTACAGATAATTCTGTTTTAAAGATAATATATAGGAATAGAATTTGAATATCATTTTACTACTTGGCAAAGTAAAACTGCTATTCTTTTTTTTTTGGTTTTTGGGCCACACCCGGCGGTGCTCAGGGGTTACTCCTGGCTGTCTGCTCAGAAATAGCTCCTGGCAGGCACGGGGGATCATATGGGACACCGGGATTCGAACCAACCACCTTTGGTCCTGGATCGGCTGCTTGGGAGGCAAACGCCGCTGTGCTATCTCTCCGGGCCCAAAAACTGCTATTCTAAAGTCCATAACTTAATTAAAACCCTGTTTGTTTCTTAGCTCTTAAGTAATCATACTCCAAATGGTAAATGCAAAACTAATCATTGTTGCATAAAGTACATACTTTTGTTCCTTACTATTACTTTAATTTCTGTTTTGAGGCATAATTTCCTCACAGAACTTTAGGTTATCTTAAATATATGGCAGTAACTAGCCAATGATAAAGTTTTCTATATTGAAAGTATGACTAGAATAAATTGATATTTAAGAAACACTATGCTATTATTTCTCTTTAAATAAATTATTATTTTATAATCATTTTATAAATTAAGCTAATTACTTAAATATGTACATATCACACTGCCCACCACCATAATTTTTGTGCCATTTACCACTATTAACATGCTACCTTCTGCCCAATTTTCCCACCTTCCTTTCCCTTCCCATTTCTTTTTGTTTGTTTTGCTTTTGTTTTTGTTTTTATTTGGGGGGCACACCCAGTGAACTCAGGGATTACTCCTGGCTATGAGCTCAGAAATCGCTCCTGGGATAGGGGACCTTAGGGAAAGCTGGGGGATGGAACCACGTTTCATCTTAGGCTAGCCCGCTTGTGCCACAGCCCCCTTCCCATTTCTTTTTTTTCTTTTTTTCGTTTTTGGGTCACACCAGGCAGTGCTCAGGGGCCACTCCTGGCTCTACGCTCAGAAATCGCTCCTGGCAGGCTCGGGGGACTATATGGGATGCCAGTATTCAAACCTCCGTCCTTCTGCATACAAGGAAAATTCCTTACCTCCATGCTATCTCTCCTGCCCCCCCCCCCATTTCTTTCTTTTTTCTTTTTTTTTTAAATATGTAACGCTTCACGAATTTGCGTGTCATCCTTGCGCAGGGGCCATGCTAATCTTCTCTGTATCTTTCCAATTTTAGTATATGTGCTGCTTAAGCGAGCACCCTTCCCATTTCTTAAACCACTATATTTTTTCTCAGTATCTGAGTTAGCTAAATTGTATTTTTTTTAATTTTGTCAGTTTATTTATAATACACATAAGTTAAATGTTTAGGTATTTATTTGGCTAATTTTCTGAGTTATTTTGCTTACCTAACTTACATTTGCTTTGTTTTATCTATTATTTCTGGGGGAGGGGGCTCACACCTGGTGATACTCAAGGATTACTCATGGCTCTGCATTCAGAAATTACTCAGAAACTATCTGGAATATATGGGATGAAACCCAGTTTGGCAGCATGCAAAGCAGACTCTACCCTCTGTGCTATTGCTCAGGACCCAAATATTACATAGTTTAGTAACAAATCATATTTCTCTGAGTATATGTTCCACAACTTCAACATCTCATCAATTGATAAATTTTATATTGTTCTAACATCTGGGATGTTGTGATTTGTGCTGCAATGAATTTAGAGATACATTTATTTTTCTGATTTGTTACTAAAAGTTTTAAATACTTAGGGCAGGAATACAGAGGGTAGGGTTTTGCCTTGCACGCTGCCAATCTGGGTTTCATCCCTGATATTCCATATGACCCCTAAAAAATTTCTGAAAGTAGAGCAATGAGTAACCTTTGAGTGGAATTGTTGAATATATAGTAATTTACTTTTAATCTTTGAAGAATAACTATAACATTTAGGGGTTGGAGTGGTGGCGCAAGCTGTAAAGAGTCTGCCTTGAGTGCTCTAGCCTTGGACTTTTGATCGGTTTGATCCCCTGGGGTCCCATATGGTTCCCCAAAGCCAGGAGCAATTTCTGAGACATAACCTGAGCATCACTGGGTTGGCCCAAAAACCAACCAAAAAAAATAAAAGAAAAAGAATATCTATAATATCTATAAAATTTTCTATTGAGGTTATTTCGATTTATAGTATAAACAGTAATGTTACAGAAGTAATTTTTTACATCTTTAACACTGTTTAAAATCCTCAAGAATAAGATGTTCTTACATTAATGAGGTAAAATGTTATAATAATCCTCACTTGCATTTCTTTAATGTTAAGTGATGTTTAATATTATTTTATGCTCCTGTTGATCAACTGCTAAATACATAATAATTGAAAGAATAGTTTAACTATCTGGTTTTTTTTGAGTCAATTACTTATAGAATTTTAAAGAAATGTATGAAGATAATATTACTCATGCTTCCTAAAAGAAATCAAACAAATATTAGTATTAAAATAAAAAATCTTGCAAAGAATTATATATATTTAAAAAGTAAAGTTAGTTAAAGTTTTTATTCTGTTTATGAAAACATCAGACATTTTCTCCCAATAGGTACCACAAGGTATTAGGCTGAGCATGTTCTTCCTCATTCTAGGGATGTGTTCTGTATCTTGAGACAAGTAGTATTTACAACACCAGAAATTTCTAAACATGCCAGTCTTTGCGGAGTAAGGAAATTATTTCTTTAACAATATAAATAAAACATTAAATATGTTTCTGGGTTTCTTTTCTCTCTCCCTCTCTCTGTACTCTGTGTAGTTCTTAAGTAGAAGAATTTTAATTCAAAATAGTAAATTAAAATAAAACTGTAAGGCCTGGGCTGGAGCAATAGCACAGAGGTAGGGTGTTTGCCTTGTATTTGGCCAATCCTGGAGGGACATCGGTTTGATTCCAGGCATCCCATATGGTCCCCTGAGCCAGCCAGGAGCTGTTTACTAGCGCAAAGCCAGGACTAACCCCTGAGCACCACCTGAAGTGACCCAAAAGTAAAAATAAAAAATTAAGCCTGTCTATTCATCATAATGAGATGGAGTTTTGAATTTCAAGAGAAAAAGCACTTTTGCTTATTCCATGATTTGGGGAAATATAACATGCTGAGACACAAAAAATTTTGAAAAATATAGAAACTTCAGCAAAGTTTGTAACATTTAAGAAAAGGGAATTCTATATCCCTTTGTATTTGCTTAGTCTATAAAGAGCAATGAAAGATATTAAAAATTCAACAAAATTCTCTTCCTATTAAAGAGTCACTTGCAAGATAATTGTAATGGGTCTCATAAACCTATATTACCAAATAATATAACCATGCAGACTAGAATTTTGAGTTTCTTTGTTAAAAGTATAAATTAGATTTAGAGTTCATAAAGATGGGTAATAAAAGTTATTTTTAACCTCTGATATAATAAGATCAGAAAAAGAATTTCAATATTTTGCAAGAATAATTTTTGCCATTTTTATTTAACATTTTATGTGTATGCGTGATTAAAAACAATTGTCCTTGCCAGGTTGTGGCTCAGATGTAGAGCACAAGCTTTATATTTATGAGGTCTTGGGTTTAATCCAAGATATACTCTCTCCTAGTAAAAAACTATTTTTATATATATGAAAACTAACATTTTTACAATTTTATTTTCTTATTATTTATTTTAAAAGTTAATATAAATTAATCATTTTCTAAGATTGATATCTAGCATAAAAGAACTTATTCTAATTAAATTACTTTCTCTAACATTCTTTGGGTTTTCCAAGACTGGCTCATAGGATTAAAACCAAGTAAAATTATAGGATACTTCAAACTATTTTCTAGGTCAAAGATATAGAACAGTGGGTATGTACTTGTACATAGCTGACCCAGATTCAATCCCTGACATATATCATCTCTTAAAAACCACCAGAATTTATTCTTCAATGTAGAAACAGGAGCAATCCCTGATCATAGATTGATGTGGCCAAACCCTATCTCATGCACATACACAAACACACACACACACACACACACACACACACACACACACCTATCTTTGAGATTTTCTATAGCATACAAGGGGAGGGCTGGTTAACATTGATTTGTTATTAAAAAAAAAAGGGATGCTAGAAATAACTTTTTGGTTTGTTTTTTTGGGGTCACACATGGCAGCGCTCAGGGATTACTCCTGGCTCTGAGCTCAGAAATCGCTGCTGGCAGGCAGCATATGGGATGCTGGGGTTTGAACCACTGTACTTCTGTATGTAAGGCAAATACTCTACCTCCATGCTATCTCTACGGCCCCAGAAATAACATTTTCTTTCTACTTTTAATTAGGTATTATATTCTATCAAACAAGATAATCACATTTTCTAGGTTAAATTTATATAATTCATGTCCTGTTCTTGGACAACTATGAACATTTATCAGTTTCCTTATATAAGCATATGTTCTTACTCTCAGGAGAGAAGTTAATGAAGTTTTTGGAAAGTTATTGCATCTCAATAACTGAATTTACTCTTCTCAATTCTTCTATTACTGATTATTGCAATAAATTAGATTCTTTGTCACATCCTTCAATATAGTCACTTTCCTCTGAAATCTTTCAAGTGTTCTACTGAAAAATTTGTTTGGAACTTTGTCATGATATAATAGAAAGGATATTATGAGCTGCTGGTATTATTGGTTATTAAAAATGTCTTAGGTAATTATTTATAAACTGACATATCGTGTTTCTGTTTGCTTTGTGGGATGTGAAAGGGCTTAGAACATGTCTGTCAATCTTCAGGGCTTTTTAGTGATTCTGCACTCAGGGATCACTTCTAGCCATCTTGGAAAACAGACACGTAGTGACTAGGATTAAACCTTGGTCAGTTGCCTGCGAGGCAAGCTTACCTCAGTACTATCTCTCCAGACCAAAGCAATTATATCTTAGAAAATTTTCAGAAAATCACATGCCCTTTTCACATTCTAATCTAAGGTGACAGAAAGAAGAATATCTATGAAAAAGTCTCTCACAAAGAACTGAATATTGGATATATCCAATACACACACACGTGTGTGTGTGTGTGTGTGTGTGTGTGTATATATATATATATATATATATATATATATATATATATATATATATATATATATATATATTCCTATCCTCACTTTTGGTTTGGTTTGGGTTTGGGGTCACACCTGGCAGTCGTCAGAGGTTACTGTGGTCCTGCACTCATAGATCATCCCTGGAGGTGTTCTGGGGACCATATGGTATGCCAGGGACTGAACCCAGATCTACTGCACACAAGGCAAACTTTCTACCTGCTGTACTATCACTCTCACCCCTTTATTTATTTTTGCCACCTATTTCACAACTATAGTCCATTCCCAAATTAAGGGACATAGCAAGTGGAATAAAAACAAGAGCTATTATAAAGAACACAGCACAAACTTGAAACTATTTAAGGATTCATTTTTACATTTTAACTGAGTTGAATTACAAGATTACTGGGAGCAGAAAAATATCCAGCCTAGAATAGGCAACCCACAAAGTAACAAGACACAAGACGGTGGTTATTTGAATTTACTTGAAGGACTTGAATGTTTATTAATAATTAGAACCTAAAATAAAGATTGTTGCTTATTTAATTTTTCTTATTAGAAAGGCTTTTTAAAAATAATATTTTTCCATATCATCCTCACTTAATAAAACCCTCAAAATAGAAATAGATTTATATTGACATCTTGGACAAAGATTATTGGAGTTTTTTATGAATAGACTAATGTATGTTATGGTTATCTCTATTTACAACACAATAACAATTTTTTTCTACTATATAATATATATTTATATATACTAAATCATACAATATACGTATTTGTTGCCTAGGATTTGCAAAAATACAAAATATGTTTAGAGTTTTTAGTTTTTATTCTAATACAAAAAATCAACAAGTTTACTAAGATTACGTTTTAAAATTTCAAATTTTAAAATTCAAATTTTATTCAGAAACATTAGTCTGCTAATAATAAAAATAAAGTAAATGTTAGATATAACAACTTGATATATTCCTCCAAAATGACATATATGTAAAAAATTTTAAAGCTTAATTTAGTTTATTGAATGATAATGAATTAAATTGAATTATTGGTTATTGAATAATTGACTGATGAGTACATAATGAGTTATATCACATGGAATAAAGGATATTTTGAAAAAGCAGCAGGGAATATAAAGCAATCAAACATTAATTAATAAATTAAAAATTTATTGAATCCTAATATACAGTTTATGGTAAAATAAAATAAAATGACTTAAATTTTTGGGATTTTCCTTTTAGCAATCCAGAGCTGAGACAAAATAAAAGGAAACAGGGTTAAACTTTCCTTGTAATTTCTATTAAACTTTGTATAGACATTATAATGATTTAAATAATTTTGTCAGTTATGGATAAAAGTTATTTTTCATATTAATAGATAGCCAATTAACATGAAGCATCCTAGACTTTTAAAAATAGGCTTATAGAAAAAAACAAGGGTTAAATTGTTCTTTTATAATTGCAATTACACATTATATTTATTTAAACATTTCTGTCAGTCTCTGATATAAGTAATTTCAAATATTAACAGATAACATATGAACATGAAGCATCTCTATCAAATCTTTTCTATCGTAGTTATGATGAGGGGTAAGTGAAGATTATTATTAAAAAAGAAATAGGATTCTAAGAAATAAAAGTATACTCATAATGCTCATCATGAAGTATTTTATGGCATAATTAAGATATGTTTGGAATACAAACTTCTTATCCACTTACTCAGGTAAAATTCACAAGGATGTAAACATTTACAAAGCCCTCAAAATTACAATTTAATGCACTAAAATGAAAGATTTTTTTTGCACAATTCATTCTTTTTAAATTATCTATCCTTTGACATATGTATAATCTGATTTAAGAAATTAACTTTAGACTATACAGTAAAATATTTTAAGGATATTCTTAATCATTGTTTATTGATGTTTTATTACAGAATTAAAAATGGAATCAGAGAGCACCCATCACAAGGGAAAATAAAAATAGTTATATTGGGGCTGGAGAGATAGCAGGAGGTAAGGCATTTGCCTTGCATGCAGAAGGACGGTGGTTCAAATCCCGGCATCCCATATGGTCCCCTGAGTCTGCCAGGTGCGATAACCCCTGAATGCTGCAATATGACCAAAAAAAAACAAACAAAAAAAAAAAACAAAAAAAAAGTTATATTTACTTAAACTGGAATACAATGCTATAATAAAAACAAATGTAGATATATGGTGAATTATTTGATATACACAATGAACCTAAATAAAATTTTGAAGAAATAGAATGTAACATTTTGGGGTAATAGGAAAATAAAATACATTAATGACTGCAAATAAGCAATTATTTTGTAAATGGAGTGACAATTTTTTCTAAAGGCAGGTAACTGAAGAGAATTGAGTAGAATAAAAAGAAGAAAATGTAAGAATCAGTCTTACATTAGTATTACTTAGTATTTTAAACATCGAATCAACAAAATTTGCTTAGTTGAAAAATAAATCAAGTTAGATTTTTGGTATTTTTAACATTAAACTTTATTAAATTAAATATACAAATAATTCCTCATATTTAAGGTCATTGCAAGGCATTTTTATCCTCATCTTTAAAGCTTTATATTAATTCTTGATTAAACTGAATTCAGGGTTTGTTTATTTTTGTCATGATTTTAATAGAGAAATTGAATTATATTTTTAATGGCAATATTCTTACACATATAAATAAAGTATTTATCAACTCTATACTAAGGTGAAAACATTAGGTTAATTTCTGGGCTTTACATTTAATCACAAAATTTTACATTTCAGGTAGGTTTTTAGACATAATTCATTCAAAGAAAATGTAAGAGCGATTATTTAAAATAAGAAATGCATATAAACAAAATGCATTCACATTAAGACTATCAGATTCTCAAGTAAGCATACTTTCACTGTGGCTATATTAGATGTAACCATGAATATAAAACCTTACATATAATAAGGTATAGTATCAAGTGTTGACAATGTGATTAAATATATATTTGGACCTCTTCATTTATTTATTGATCCAGTCATTTTAATAAGGATACTTTTTGTCTTTATCTGTTTTAGTTTCTTCACACCTTTATGCAAAACTTGAATGAAATGTATAATTTTGATATTTATTTCAGGGATTACTATAAAAAAAGAAGAGATGGCATGGGTAAAAATAAGTAAAGTTCCCCACTTTTATAAATAATGCTGGAAGGATATACCAAATTTGTAGATATAGAATCAAACATTTAGAATAATAAATAGAATTCAACATTGAGAGAGAATTAATGAATCTCACACATAGAAGAATAAAGAAAATTTAAATATTAAAAACTGTAAGAAAGTATTGAAAGAATTTGATAACATCAGAATCAGAAAGATACTTCATGTTTATGATTTGCAATACTCAAATAGAATAAAAATTCTACCCAAAGTATCATACAGATTCAGTGAAGTCTAGATCAAAATTCTGATGATGTTTCTGAAGAACTTTGAATAAACTCTACTAAATATTGTATGGAATCATAAAATTTCCAGAATATATTAAGCAAATCTGAGGGAAAAGAAGGTGGGAAGCAATGTATTTCTTGAATTTAAATTATGCCGTGCAGATAATTAAAACTCTGTGGGAACTAGAGAGAAAGGACAGATTAAACATTCTATAAGAATACATTGGTACAAACAACAGGTAAATCTCTCCAGGCTATGGTGTTCAATGATTTGACTCCATTGGCAAAGACAACAAAAACAAAATGAACAAATGGGACTGCAACACTGCTAGTAGACATAGGAAAAAGTTCATAGTTAATGTATGTCACAGATGAGAGCTGTTTATTTCATGTGTATCCCCCAGAAAGAAATCAAAAGTACCTTATTTAGGAAAGCAAGCAACTGTGCTCATAGATAAAAATGTTGATGTTCTCTTGGGTCACCATGTGATCTACAAAGGATGAGCAGCACCTCTGATATTGTTTTGTGTGTCTCTTATGTGCTGTGAGATTTCTAGTACCTCTCATCCTAGATTTTCACAAATTCTTGCATTAAACTTTTCTTAGAATTGGTGATGTTTACAAGGAATTGTGCAACCATATCAGCTCAATACTCATAATCCCAATTAATTGTTCATCAAAGAGAGGAAAAATATTCATAATTACTTCAATGTTAATCTATTATATTATTGAATAATGAGCTGGAGGTCTATTCTCAGTTGTAGTTTAGTAACTTTATAAGAAGAAAGAAAAATCTCTGTAAAATTATAGATTATTAATAACAAAAAATCTTTTTTGTATACATAAAAAGAATAATTATGACAGTGAATCTTAAGTGAAGTAATCAATAAAGATAAGTAAATAATATGTTGAGTTTCAATATTTAGGCAGTTTAATGTTTTATGGATATGTATTTCAAGAATAAAGGTAAAATAAAAGCATTACAGACAGAAAAGCTACAGTCACCAAGGTATTTTTAAAACTCTAGTTTATATTTTTAATGGCCTTTAAGTAAAAAATACAAGGGCTTGTATAAAAGATGGTGGTAAACATGTTTGTGAACCCAAAGAATATTTTGTACAACAATAAAAATGACACAAAAGTGAGAATAATAGAGAACTAAAATACACAATTTATAGAATACATAATGGCACAGTTAATTAGAATTATTTTAAAATCCCCTGAATACTTTGACAAGATAACAATAATATTGATTCTTACAAAGTTTAAGAACATGAATATTAAAATTAAACGACAGCAAGTGAAAGACTATAAATTAAATATTTAGCATATAATATGTTGACTCTATTGTTCAATTATCTGAAAGTATATAGAAAAAAAACAAAGAATAAAGTAATGTCAATAAGATTCTAATACATTTTTTAATATTTTTTATTTAAACACCTTGGTTACAAGCATGATTGTGGTTGTGTGGTTGGATTTCAGTCATATCAGATGACATCCCCCCCATCACCAGTGCAACATTCCCATCACCAATGACCCAAATATTCCTCCTCCCCTCCCCACCCCTACCTGTACTCTAGACAGGCTTTCTACTTCCCTCATATATTCTCATTGTTAGGGTAGTTCGCAATGTGGTTATTTCTCTAACTAAACTCATCACTCTTTGTGGTGAGATTCATGAGGTCTGCTCTAACGTCCAGCCCTCCTCTCTTTGTCTCTGAAAATTGTTGAGAAATGTCTTCATTTTTCTTAAAGCCCATAGATGAGTGAGACCATTCTGCATCTTTCTCTTTCTCTCTGACTTATTTCACTCAGCATAATAAATTCCATGTACATCCATGTATAGAAAAATTTCATAACTTCATCTCTCTTGGCGGGTGCATAATATTCCATTGTGTATATGTACCACAGTTTCTTTAGCCATTCGTCTGTTGAAGGGCATCTTGGTTGTTTCCAGAGTCTTGCTATGGTAAATAGTGCTGCAATAAATATAGGTGTAAGAAAGGGGTTTTTGTATTGTATTTTTGTGTTCCTAGGAGTGGTATAGCTGGGTCATATGGGAGCTCAACTTCCAGTTTTTGGAAAATCTCCATATTGCTCTCCAGAAAGGTTAAACTAGTCTACTCTAGTCAGCATTCCCACCAGCAGTGTATAAGAGTTCCTGTCTCACCACTCCCCGCCAACACTGCTTGTTCTCATTCTTTGTGATGTGTGCCAGTCTCTGTGGTGTGAGGTGGTACCCATAGTTATTTTGATTTGCATCTCCCTGATGATTAGTGATATGGAGCATTTTTTCATGTGCCTTTCGGCCATTTGTATTTCTTCTTTATCAAATTGTCTGTCCATTTCTTCTCCCCATTTTTTGATGGGATTAGGTATTTTTTCTTGTATTAAAATTCAAAGACAGCAAGTGAAAAACTATAAATAAAATATTTAGCATATAAAAATGTTGACTAAACTGTTCAATTATCTGAAAGTATGTAGAAAAAACAAAGAACAAAATAATATCAGTAAGATTCTAATACATTTTTTAATGTTACTCAAGAATACATACTAGGTAGTATATCACTGGCTAGATTAAAATTAAACTAAACATGGATTATGTTAATACTGAAAGATGTTTACCTTGTGACAATAAAACACCTCTTTAAAATATTTTAAAAGATTTTTAATAAATGAAGAAACAAAATTCACTTTATTCAGATAAATTGGATATGTAAGAGTACACCCTGAAGTGATCAGGGATTACTTCTGGGTCAGCTGCATACCAGGCAAGCACCCTATCTGCTGACCTATTGCCCAGGCTTAATAATTTCAGATATTGTACGATTTCGTTTCAAAGTATTTTCTTTGTTATCTTATATATCTATATCTCTAAAAATGTCTTTATTTCTATGTTCTCTCTGCCCATATCTCTAATGATAATTTTTTTTATTTTAGATATGATAAAATATTGAAGGAACAGATTATTTTAACAATATCACAATATTTCACAGAATATATACACACATATATAAACTCAAGTGATTTTATGAGATTGTAATAACTTTGTTATGGAAACTAATGTAATGTTTTTTAAATTTAATGAGTAAACTCTTTTGAATTATAAAATTATTTATACTAGGAGTTCAGGCATACAATCAATGTTCTTATTTCCAATTCTACATCTAATAACCGTATTTCTCCACCTAACACCAAGGTTGTCTCACCCTCCAAATTGATTATTTTAGAAATAATATTGTTTTTAATTTAGGCATCATAAGTTACAAAATCATTCATCATCAAGTTTCATCATACACTGTTTCAACACTGAACCCTTTATCAGTGTCTAAGTCCCCCCACCAATGCTTCCCCCAACCCTGTTTCTTCCCACCCAAGATCTATTTCTGTGAGAGGTACTTTTTTTTTTTTTTACTGTTTTTCCTTTCCCACTGTGGTTTATAATATTGTTACATATAGTGTTCATGCATATTACTTTAGCACCTTCCACCTCCCCCTCCTCCTCCTGGTCATTTATACAGTATTAGGCCATTTCTTGTTCTATTTTCTAGAAGCCTCTTCACATGGCATGATTTCTACTAAAAAAGTTTGTCATTTTCTTTCTTTCCAGTGTCTTTGGGCATTTATTATTCCACCATTATGTTTCTTTTTATCCCACTTATAGAAGAGATCATTTCGTGCCTGTGCCAGTCTCTAATTTCATTCAACATAATGCTTGCTAGATCCATCCACACAGCAGAAAACTGCATTAATTTATCATCAGAAAACTGCTTTATTTTTCTTTCCTAAATGGTCAAGTAATATCTGATTGTGTATATGAACCATAGTGGGTTTTTTTTTCTAATCCATTCACCTAGTCCTTGAACACTTGGATTGTTTCCAGAATTGTGCTATTGAATTTGTGCTATTGTGAATAGTGCTTCAAGGAAAAATAGGAATGCTAATATCATTCTCCATTGTTTTGGAGTTCTTGGGGTTTCTTATTTTCTTTTCTATTTTTTTGGGGGGTCACACTCGGCAGCAATCAGGGGTTACTCCTGGCTCTACACTTAGAAATCACTCCTGGCAGGCTTAGGGGACCATATAGGATGCCTGGATTCAAACCACCATCCTTCTGCCTGCAAGGCAAACACCTTACCTCCATGTTATCTCTCTGGCCTCAGTTTCTTATTTTCTAAGTAGTAGAATTACTGGGTCCAATGAGAGTTCAAATGTTAATGTTTTGAAGAATGTCCATATTATTTTCCAGCAAGGCTGGACCAATCACATTATTTTTATATGATTCACATTCCTCTATATTCTTCTGTATTGTTTTAGTTTCTTTACAATATATGTTTATGTGCAATTATGTTAGTTTGGGTTTTCTATTTTTCATAGTATTGAGACATTTGTTTAGGTATATGAAGACTGTTTGCCTTTCCTGGTATAGCTTCTAAACCACAATAGTTCAATCCTCTGGTTTGGTGATGAACTGCTGCTCAAGTATGCTTACTGGGCTGCCACAGGGTTGTACCTAGTGGCACTCAAAATCCACGTGGCTTGAAAATTTGATAGAATTATGCCCCTCCATATTAGGCATGAACTTTATACCCAAATCCCTAAGAGTTTTTTCCATTAATGTATGTATTTATAAGTAGAGCACTACTAGAAAAAGTAAAGGAATCAAGTAATATAGCAATCAGGTTGCAGATATCCTTGAAGATAAAGATAAAAATGTCTGGTAAACACATTCCAAAGACTCTCATTTGTATTACTTTTTTGTGTGTGGTTTTTGGTTTTGGACCACACCTGTCTCTGCACTCACAAATCGCTCCTGGTAGGCTCAAGGAACCATACGGGATGCCAAGGATTGAAACCAGGTACATCCTGGGACTGCCATGTGCAAGGCAAAAGTCCTACTGCTATGCTATCATTCCAGCCCACATGTGTTCATTTTAACAGAGATTTAAGTTGTGATTGTTCACATTATTTTACTTAATCTTTACATTTAGAATTTGTATATTCTGTTTGTGTGCTTTAATCATAAATTATTTTAAATGGTATGTTAAGATTATTATTAGTTGAAAACATTGATAGGTACATGTACAATCACACACATAGTTTATTTTATTAAAAAAGCTGTTTTAAAATCATTGATTGTTACACTTTTTTTTACCAAGGTCATTGAGTTATATTATATTCTTAACACTTCCTGAATTATCTCATTGTATCTCACCATCACCAGTAGATTTGAAAATATTTAAACCCTGTTAATAAATGAAGAAACCTGGTATAAAAAGTGAAAGTCACTTCATCAGTTTGAGTTCAATTAAAGGCTTCTTATCTTCTAAATACACAATAGCTTGTCTAATAAAAATAAAATACATCAAGCCAACAAAATAGCTCAGTAGGCTAAAAGTAAGCTATGCACTCAAGAATGCTAAGTTTGATACCAACCACCATGTGGGCCCCATAAATACAGGTCAGAAATAGCTCTTGAGGTATTTCCCCAAAACTTTAAAACATGAAAATAAGTTTAAAATGCACAAAATATTTTAATTTTATATGTAGAACTTAATTTTTGAGGCTTCCTAAAGCATGCATCTCGATAATCCTATCGTCTATCACAGAAGAATATTTGCAATTTTGTCAATTAAAAATTGGCATTCAACCAAGATAGCAATATATAAATAGGAAACATTTAGCAATCAAAGTACTAAATAAGATGTAAGAATCTAAACAATTAAAAAGTGCACTTGACTTTCAGGAAAATGTCATGAATCACAGAAAACAGATTATATTTTAATTTATATTTTCATTGAAACATTTGAAAGTATGTATTCAGTGATTTTATTGAAAAATACAGCAGCTCCTTTTATTCAATAGCATTATGTTAAAACATTAAATTAGGGGTCAGAGAGATGGCACAACGGTAGGGCATTTGCTTTGCACTCAGCAGACCCAGGATGGATGGTGATTCGAATCCTGGCATCCCAAATGGTTCTTCCAGCCTGCCAGGAGCAAATTCTGAGCACAGAGTCAGAAGTAACCCCTGAGTACTGCCATGTGTGACCCAAAAACAAAACAAAAGGCAAACAAACAAAAAAAACACTGACTTAAAAAAAATTTTGACACCTTGCCAGGATCACTCAATCTAGAGTTTACATGCTCGCTCTATGTTTTCCTCTGCGGATTTGCTCCAGGTGCTCTGATATCATTCCAAATCTCAAAGATGTTCATGTTTAGTAGCACATGTGTGTGCATATCTCTGTGTGTGTTCATTCTGTCCAAAGGTAATTTATCTTTTATACCACAGAAGCTATAGCTACTGATGATTCTGAACAGTATAAGCATTTACAAAGTGAATAAATAAATTATTTTTATATTAGTGTTTTGAGAGCCTGTTTAGAAGTTTTGGCAAAGTATTTGTGACCAGATATATGTCATTCAAATCTTTTAAAATATAAATTAATATAAATTATTTTTATGAAATATAAGAATATAAATTATTTTAAAAGAAATTCAAGTAAATATAACCTAATTTCAAAGAACCTACCAAAATTGCTTTAAGTAGGAATATATACACTTGGGCTAGTTGGACAGTACAGTAGATAAGTCATTTGCTTGTCTTCAATGTGGCCCACCATCCCATATGGTCCCTGCCATATGGGAGCTCTGCCAGGAATGATGTCTGAGCACAAAGCAATGAGTAACTCCCTGATAATTTCCAGAGTAGCCTCATCTGCTTCCCAAAAAACTCAAAACATATATAATGAACATATACACTATTTATTTGCAGCTATTTATTTTAATCTTTGTGTAATTTCTTGTAATAGGAGTCTATTTCACCAGACAAAACTTCTTAAATTTTCACTTCTACTTTCTTAACATATCTCTTTTCAACATCTTTTTGATGAAAATTCCCCTCTTTGCTCACTCTTTTCACATTGCCAGAGATATTCTAAAATTCATAGTGTGAGTCAGATTTATTAATTTGTTCAGTACTGAATAGTAAGGCTTGACTCCAGGAAGCTACTCACCAGCTGTGTGATTTTTTTTAGTGTTAGCCTCCTGTATAACTTATGTTTATTTGGACTCCACATGTCTGCAGCATACAAGGTCCAGACACAGTCTGGAACATTGCCTTGCATCTTCTGGCATCACAGTAGGAAATCACATGCAAAATATTGATTATTCTCTGGGGAATTTTTTCCCAGATGTGATTCCTGAATGCTTTATGCGGTGCATGTACTTTTTCAAATATCTGTATTTCTTTTTTTTTTTTTTTTTTTTTTTTTTTTTTTTTTTTCCAAATAAAACATTTAAAATTTTTTTTATTGTGGTCAAAGTGAATTACATATCTTTCACAGTAATATTTAAGGCACATAGTGACAATGAATGAGGGGCATTCCCATCACCAGTGTTGTCCTTCCTCCACCTCTGTTCCCCGCATTCACCCCACATCTCCCTCCTTTACCCCGTAATGCTAGTGCATCTGTTCCCTCCTTGTACAGCTTGTTGTAGATTGGGTATCAGTACTGTTGAATAAAAAAATTTTTTTTTTGGTTTTTGGGCCACACCTGTTTGACGCTCAGGGATTACTCCTGGTTATGCACTCAGAAATCGCCCCTGGCTTGGGGGGACCATATGGGACACCGGGGAATTGAACCGCGGTCCATCCTACGCTAGCGCTTGCAAGGCTGACACCTTACCTTTAGCGCCACCTTCCCGGCCCCGAATAAAATATTTTTTTTTTTTTTTTCAGATCTGACTCGTTTATTGGTTTTTTTTTTTTTTTTTTAATTTTTATTTTGATCATAATGGTTTACATAGTGTTGACAATAATATTTTAGGTACATATTTACATAAAATCAGGGGGGATTCCCATCACCAAATTGTCCTCCCTACACCTCCATTTCTGTCCTACCTCCCATTTCCTCTTCCCTCATCCCAGGTCGGCTTGAATATGTGGTCCCCTCTTTATCTAACCCACAACTTAGTAGTCTTGCACCTGTTTGGTCTTGATGCCTCCCTTAGTTCCCCCTCTAACTGGAGGCAGGACTAGCTAGTTCAAGTTGCGTGGTTTTGTTTGAAAAAGAGAAAAGTAATAAACTGGGGTAAGGATCTAATACCCCGAAACTGGGCGGAATCCTTCTAGAGGCTCTCATCATCGTTTTGAGAGATGGAGAAAAAGAAGGTGAAACACTCCACCAGTACCAAAAGAAGTGTCAAATATCTAGTGAGGGCTTGAGCTGTATCGATAAGCACCACAAAAAAAAAAAACAGGCAAACAAACAAACGACAAAAAGCAAAACAAGCAAAAACAAACAAACAAAAAAAACACACCATGGTCTTGAAATGAGAAACATGGCATAGCACATAACGAAAGAAAAGAAAGGAAGAGAAAATATAAGTATGGTTGGGGACAGTTTCAATAATCACTCCCAAACAGAGAAATCGACCAAAATAGATAGGTGAATAAAAATAATAACAACAATAATAAATGGAGGTAAAAAATATATAGATAATAACCAAGGTTTTGTGCTTTTTGTATTTTTATTTTTTCCCTCCTGCCCTGGCACAGTAAATATTGGGGTCATTCGAAAAGGAATTCACTTGGCCTAAGAGATATGGGGTTTCTCCGTCCTTGGAGCATACTGTCATGGGATCAACACTAGACTTTGCTCAGGAGCCTTTACTCTCCCGGTGGTGGTTTTTTTTTTTTTTTTTTTTTTTGGTGTGTGGAAGACTTCTGTTCTGTGTTTAGAGGTCTCAGTATCTGCACAGCTCCTGAGGTGGGACTTATGATGAAGTCAGTCTTTGTGGTTCTAGAGGTTCTGTTACCTCCGTATCATTTTAAACCATCTTCTGTGGTTGGTGATCTTGGTCTTTGCCCTGATCCTAGGGTGGCACCTAGGATAGCATCTTTCTTTGTGCTTCCAAAAGCCCTGTTCCGTTACAATTTTCTCTGCCGGACCTTTGGGACTGGGGATCCTGGTTATTGTGCAGGTCATAGTTCAAACCCTAAACTAGGGCTTTTTTTTTTTTTGGTCCCAAGATGTATACCGTCTGGTCGTAGTTCTAGCAGCCAGTCAACTATAAATCACGATCTTGGCTTTTGGACCTACCAAAGGGTGCCGAGACTTCTGGTTGTGTCTTGTCGTTAGCTGGTAAGGTAGGTTAATCTGCTCTGAGGTCAGGATGTTCAGATTTTCCTCATTGTCAGGAAATCATGTTAGAGTTGGCCCTTGTTGTTGACCCCGCAGTATTAAGGCAGTCCCGGCTGGGATTTGTTTCTTGCCACTGTTGTGAGGAACTGTGCCGTTTCTATGTCTGGGATCCAGGGTTCAAGGCTGGATGAATGGTATCTGATCACCTGAGGTCTAAGTTGATTCCACATGACATATTTTCAAGGTAGGAGATATCCCTGTTTTGTAAACAACTATGAGTTCCCATCTCTAGTAGACAAGAGCTCTTTTTTTTTATATGTAAGATTTCCCCTTTATTTGGTGTGCCTTTGCAGGGGGAAGTGGTGCTACATTATAATGTCTGTGTATTTGTGGGTGGACAGAGGGGATAACAGAAACAGGTCACATACCCAAAAGCGAGGAAAAGAAAAAAAAAAAAGGAAATAAAAATGTATGCGCTCACAAATGTATATGTAGGACAAACATTTAAAAAATAAATTAATTAATTAAAAAAAATTAAAAAATTAAAAAAAAATTTAAGGTGAGTTAGTGAGGTTTTTTAAGGGACCAAAGTGGTGCAAAAGACTACCTTACATTTGGGGGAGAGTAGGTAAAGAGGTGGTGTATTACCAGTCTTATGCCTATGTTGGAGGTACAGTTTTTCCCATTGTCTTTTGGGTGTTTCCTGTGGTGTGTGGGTTCCCAGGCATCTTCCTATCCCACCCCCTGACCTTCTTCAGATTGGTAAAAATTTGTGGCAGGGAGGTCTTGGAAGAGTTCTTGCGTTGGGGATACTTTTGGACCTAGATCCGGTTTCAAGAAACAGTCCACGTTAGGGGGAGTTGGTAGGGAAGGCCGCACAGCATGAGTCCGCAGGGAGTTGGCTGTCTTTTCTTGCAGGAGACGAGGTGTGGGTTTGACTGGGTGTCCCCTCGCCTGGGTGCTGGGTACTGTTTCGTTGGGTAGGAGGTCGGCCTTGATGCCTAATAGATTAAGGATTGAGGGTGAAGAGTTTTAATATGGTGGGAGATCTGGATGGAATTGAGGGGTGAAGGGATAGTTGGATTTCCAGAGGGGAGACAGGGGAAGGTATATGGGAGGGGTATGCAGTGAGAGGAAAGAGAAAATACCTTAGCAAGAAAAGGAGAAGAGAAAGGGGAAAAAGTAAAGAGAGGAATAGAATTAAAAAAAAAAAAAAAAAGTAGTGAGAAGAGAGGGGAGAATAGCAAGGGAATGCTGGTTAGGTTGAATGTGTTCGAAGAATAGAGCCTGTAGTTTAAGTCTGTACATCACCGGCACTGCTTCGGTGGTCTGACTGGTCACTTGCTTCAATTCCTAAAAGAAGGAATAACCTAGAGATAAAGTATATGTTAGAGAGTTTTCTCGTGGCCCTCTCGTAGTGCATGCTATGTATGGTATCTCGTGTGGTATCCCGAGTTGCCATCTTAGTTTGTCCGCCCTTTGTATCCAAGGGCGCCTGTGGACAGAAAAGCTGAGAGGTTATTTAAAATATAGTAAGATAAAGGCATTAAAACATAGTGCTATGGTATGCTGCCATTGCAGTCGTGATTTCCCTTGGTGTTCTATACTTGTGTTCCTGTATACGAACTCTAAGGGATTATTGTGGGCCTTTGTTTTGGAAGTCTGATTACTTACCTGTTCTCTTAATGCTGTTGTTTCTGTTGTTGCTGCTTTCTTTGTGGTATAATGTGTTGTCAAGTGTTTGTGTTGCTCCTTTTTCATGAATTTTGGACATTGCTCCCACGTATATGTTGAGTATTACAGTGTTCGAAGTTTCTACCCTGTTAAACCCTGTTATTTGATTGTTAGGTATTAGTTGTGTTTAAACTATATGTTCTAGGTGTTTCAGAATAGTGCCACCATTCTGTGTTTATCTTTTGTCTTCTGACTTACTTCGTTTAACATAACATGATCTAAGTCCATCCATGTTGCTGCAAAGTCTGTGATTGTATCGTTTCTGACTGCCATGTAATATTCCATTGTGTATATGTACCACATCTTAATGATCCATTCATCTGTTGTTGGACATCGAGGTTGGTTCCACGATTTGGCTATTATACTGAGTGCTGCAATAAATAGTGGGGTGCATACGTATTTTGGAATGAATGCCCTTCCATCTTGGGGGTATATGCCTAGGAGAGCAATTGCTGGGTCAAATGGCAGCTCAATTCTGAGTTCTTTGAGCACTCTCCAGACTTTTCTCCATAGGTGTTGGACTAGGGGGCATTCCCACCAGCAGTGAATGAGAGTTCCTTTCATACCGCATCCCCGCCAACAAAGGTTGTTTCCATTATTTTTGATGTGAGCCATCCTCACTGGTGTAAGGTGGTATCTCATTGTTGTCTTGATTTGGATCTCCCTGATGATGAGTGAAGGTGAGCATGTTTTCATGTGTTTGTTGGCCATCCTTCTGTCTTCCTCAGAGAAGTGTCTATTCATTTCATCTCCCCATTTTTTTATGGCTTTATTTGGTTTTGAGGGTCTCAGCTTTCTGAGTGCTTTGTATGTTCTAGATATCAGGCCTTTATCTGATATGTCGAGTGAAAAGATTTTTTCCCATTCTGTTAGCTGTCTTCTTGCGTTAAGTAGGGTTTGTTTTGCCATGCAGAAGCTTTTTAGTTTGATGTAGTCCCATTTGTTTATATTACATGCTAAAGTTCTTGCCATTGGTGCTCCATTCTCAAAGACCTTTTTGATATATAGGTCTTCGAGTGTTCTGCCTATTTTATTCTCGATAAACTTTATAGATTCGGGTCTGATTTCAAGGTCTTTGATCCATTTTGAGTTGACTTTTGTATAAGGGGTGAGATATGGGTCGATTTTCACTTTCTTACATGTGGTTTTCCAGTTGTACCAACACCATTTGTTGAATAGGCTTTCTTTGTTCCATTTCAGATTCTTGCCTCTTTTATCAAATATTAGTTGGCTGTATATCTGGGGGTTTATGTCAGGGAATTCTGTTCTGACCCACTGGTCTGAGGTCCTGTCTCTGTTCCAGTACCATGCTGTTTTAATTACTATGGCTTTATAGTATAGTTTCAAGTTAGGTAAGGAGATGCCTCCCAGCTTCTTGTTTTTCAATATGTGTTTGGCTATCCTGGGTCTTTTGTGGTTCCAGATGAATTCTGTGATTGATTGTTCTATTTCTTTAAAGAATTGTGTCTGGATTTGGATAGGGATTGCATTAAATCTATATAAAAGTTTGGGTAAGATAGTCATTTTGACTATGTTAATTCTACCTATCCATGAGCATGGGATGTTCTTCCATTTCTTTAGATCGTCTTCAATTTCTTTCTGAAGTGTTTTGAAGTTTTCCTGGTATAGGTCTTTCACTTCTCTTGTAAGGTTGATTCCTAGATACTTGATATTTTTTGATACTATCTTGAATGGAATTGTATTTTTAATCTCTCTCTCCTCAACTTCATTGTTTGTATATAGAAACGTTACTGTCTTTTGTGTATTTACTTTGTATCCAGCCACTTTGCTGTATTGGTTGATTGTTTCTAGGAGTTTTACTGTGGACTCTTTAGGGTTTTTGATGTAGATCATCATATCGTCGGCAAATAGAGATAGCTTGTGTTCCTCTTTCCCTACTTGAATTCCTTTGATTCCCTTCTCTTGTCGGATTGCTATTGCTAGGACTTCTAAAGTTATATTGAATAAGAGTGGAGAGAGTGGACAGCCTTGTCTAGTTCCTGACCTTAGTGGGAATGCTTCTAGTTTCTCGCCGTTAAGTATAATGTTGGCTATAGGCTTTTCATATATAGCTGTAACTATCTTGAGGAAGGTTCCTTCTAATCCTATTTTGCTGAGTGTCTTTAGCATGAAAGGATGTTGGATTTTGTCAAACGCCTTCTCTGCGTCAATTGATATGATCATGTGGTTTTGGTCTTTCATGTTGTTGATGTGATGTATCATATTGATTGATTTGCGTATGTTGAACCAACCTTGCATTCCTGGTATGAATCCCACTTGGTCGTGATGAATGATCTTTTTGATGAAGTGTTGGATTCGGTTTGCTAAGATTTTGTTGAGAATTTTTGCATCTATGTTCATTAGTGAGATTGGTCTGTAGTTTTCTTTCTTAGTGGTGTCTTTGCCTTCTTTGGGAATGAGTGTGATATTAGCCTCATAGAAGGAGTTGGGGAGGATTCCTGTTTTTTCTATGGTTTGGAAAAGCCTATGGAAAAGTGGTAGTAAGTCTTCTTGAAATGTTTGATAGAATTCACCTGTAAATCCATCTGGGCCTGGGCTTTTGTTCTTAGGGAGTTTTTTAATTACATCTTCAATTTCCTCTGAGGTGATTGGACTGTTTAGACTTTCTAGATCTTCCTTTTCCAGCTTTGGAAGAGGGTGTTTGTCCAAGAATCTGTCGATTTCTACTGGGTTCTCTAGCCTAGAGACGAATTACACAATCCAAACCCCCGATTGTAACAACTATACTCAAATATCTGTATTTCTATTATCATGCTAAAACAAGTCATAAATTTGCTTTATAAAATATTATATCCATTATATAAATTGTGACACAATTTTAGGTTATTCATTTGAGATAAACCAGACTAGAACTAGAGACTTTTTCTATACATACAGATTACTGTGCAACCAAAGTAGTTATCCAGCCTATCTTAGCAAGTAGTTCAAAATTTCCTAAATATCTTTTAACTTAGTGATTAGAATTATTTAAAAAAAATAGCTAACCTTTTCAGTCTCACCTCTGATTACTTACCTAAAGCATAAATGCTGTAGTTCTAAATATTAAAAAATAATCACTTTTTTAATAACAGAGACTGGTAATTTTCAAATTGTAAGAACATAGTACTTTCTGCTTATATAATACCAGATGATATACTACTAAATAGATCATATATAATAGTGAGATAAACATAGAAAAGAGGCCGGAGCAATAGCACAGCAATAGGGCATTTGCCTTGCACGCAGCTGACCCAAGACAGACCTGGGTTCGATTCCCAGGAGTCCCATACTGTCCCCCAAACCAGGAATGATTTCTGAGTGCTTAGCCTGGAGTAACACTTGAACGTCACTGGCTGTGGCCCAAAAATCCAAAAACAAAATAGAGGGGCTGGAGAGAGAGCACAGTTGTAGCGCATTTGCCTAGTATGCAACCAATCCAGGACTAATGGTGGTTCGAATCCTGGCATCCCATATGGTCCCCCGAGCCAGCCAGGAGTGATTTCTGAGCTCAGAGCCATGAGTAACCCCTGAGTGCCTCTGGGTGTGACCCAAAAACAAAACAAACAACAAACAAAATATAGACAAGGAAAAATAGTTATTACTGGTAATCTTGGAATAATATAATCTTAAAATAATATACTATTCATAACTGTTGGATCAGGATTTTCTGTCAAAAACAAACAAACCTATTTATATATTTTATATGCCCATAATTTGTTTTTCTTTCTTTGGATTATTCAAATAAAATTATTGGTATCAATAGAATCCTTATAATTGTGTCATATGTATGGACTTTTTATGTATGAATTTATTTATTTATTTATTTATTTGGTTTTTAGGCCACATCCAGCTGCACTCTGGGGTTATTCCTGGCTCTGCACTCAGAAGTAGGCTGAGTACGGCAGGCTCAGGGGACCACATAGGATGCTGGGATTTGAACTGGGGTCTGTCCAGTGTTGACCTTATACAAGGCAAAGGCCTTACCAATGTGCTATTGCTCCGGCCCCTGACTTACTTTCATGTAAACACAAATATTATTGGGATACAGATAATATATGGTTGTATTATACATTTTTTTCCTGCTGCTTGAAATTTTGAATTGAAAAGTCCATAGCATGCATTTAAGTTAGATTCATTTACATGTGTGTAATGCAAGTCTTCTTTCTGTTTGGGGGACTTTTTATTTAATAAAATCTGCTCTCTCAAATTTCAGAAATTTAACTTAAATGACTAAGTAAAATACTTTATTATATTCAGACAATAAAAAACCTAGTTAATGAATTTTTTGAAAATATAGGTTAACAATAATCAGCAAAGGTCAGTTAATAAACAAGTTTAGTTACTGGTTAAGTGTTTTACTCTTACAATTTTACCAATTACTATGTGATAGCGAAAAAGAATTTTTGTTGTTGTTTTGGGGTCATTCCCAGAAGTATTCAGACATCACTTCTGATTCTCATCTCAAAAATCACTTTTTGATTTTAAGAAAATAAATATGCAGTGTGGCAATGAATTCCAGGTCAGCTTCTTGCAAAGCAAGCACCTTCCCCATGGATGATGCCCCTACTAGCTAGTCTTCATGATCTTATTAAAATAACTTCTTCAAAAGTTAATTTATAACACCAATTATAACAGACAACACTTGAGTAATGCTTAATATATTGAGTGGAGGGGTAGAATTTGCATATGTTTAAATTAAAGATAACATATGTAATTGGAGGTATATTTAATTTATTTTAAATTCAAAAATAGCTTTGTTAAATTTAAAAATAGGAGGCAGGAGTCAATGTGCAATATAGATAGAATTTTCTGGGGTTTTATGTTTTGTTTTGTTTTGTAGCCACACCCTGTGTTGCACAGGGGATACTCTTGGCTCTGTGCTTAAAAAGCACTACTGCTGGCTCAGAGGACCATATGGGATGCCAGGGATACAACCAGGGTCAGCCACATGCAAGGCAAATGCCCTATCCACTGTGCCCACTACAGCCCAGATAAAAAAATTTTCAAGTTCAATTTCTTCCTAGTCAATCTTCAGTAAAAAAAAAAATGTAAATTAAAGGACAGCAAATTACAAAAGTATGCACTTATATTATCCATACTTAATTTTGAGTTTCTAATAAAAGTAGTAATTATGTTTATAATGTTATTAATCTCCTTTCATAGGTAGCCCCTCTACTTCTCTACTTACTTTCTTATTTTTCCTCTAAAACAAGTGAATGATATTACCTTTCATTTTCACTTAAATGACTCTGTCTTTGAAATATTTGAGGTTTTTATATTAAGTACCTCTTTATCTTATCTTCCTAGCTTTGAATTTTTTGTCTAAAATGAACAGGTAATCTATCTTTATTTTTACTAATGTTAGCATGATATAACTTTTCCTATAAAAGTATGTTTCTAGCATGCTAGATATAAATAAGTTTAATATTTTAATTTTTTCAATTTCAATTGATAGTCATTATTGACTGTGAAAGTAATTATTTAGTTGACATAGTAAATATCATTACTTAAACTGCCTCAAATACATTATATGTGTTCTTTTATCATTAATAAAAACACTTCTTACCTTTCTTCTCTGATGTTACTTGACCATTTTATATAATTCCATTTTCTTAAAATGGAATCTCTCTGGTCCAGCTTGTAGTTCAAATCAGTGTACAGTTTATCCAAACTCAGTTGCTTATCTGAGGAAATTTCTGAAATATCAGATCAGAGGGAGGATGGAAAGTATGATATAGTGAATAGTACCATAAAAGCAGATAAATGGCTAAATTTGGCAGGATATACCCCAATAACAAGGAATTTCTGGCCCACATGGCCAAGAGTGTCATTAATGAGTCATATCATTTAGGAGACTATTCAGACAGGTCTTCATAAAGAATAACACAAGGGAGAATAAATTACCACACAACCTAGCTACTAAATATATAACAAAATAAAAATATAGTATAAAATATCCAATAATAGTTAGTTTGTTATCATTTAGGACCAAGTTGTTTTTTTCTCAGAGAGTAAATTTAGTTTTGTTTTAGGAACTATAAATTTCAAAATTTAAAAGTGTAAGATTTTTTTGTACAAGAAAACAGTGATTGAGAAAAGCTAAAAATACTCCTAAAAAACTTTTCAGAAGTTAGAAGAACAGAAAAAAATGAGCTGGAAATATTTATATAGATTAAAAGATATAAAGATAGATGATGGATTGAGTGTTCCAAGATTTCTAATCAGTTTCCAAAGAAGAGAAAGTTTATACTTGAAGATTTAGTGACTGAAAATTTTCCAAAATGATGAAAGAACTCAGTTCAAGAAGTCAAGCTATTCCTAAAATGGTTGAGTGAAAAAAATTCACAGCTAGACATTGTAGAACACCAAATAAAAGTTCTATAATAACATCCTGAGATAAAAAAGGAAGAGATGCTTTCAAAGAGCAACAATTAGACTGACTGCTGACTTCTCAACAACAATGGAAGCCAGTAACTGAAAGGAAATTATTGCCAACCAAGAATTCAATAGCTGGAAAAAAGTTCTTTTACAAATAATGGTATAAAATGGGATATTTTTCACGCAAACAAAGTAGTTGAAAAGTTCATCATTTCACTGAAGAAAGAACTAAAGTAGCTGAGAAATAATGTAGAAAAATGCTTGTGTGATTAGTTTTAAAAAAAAAAAAAACCTACAACCAACAAGAACCAAATGAGAAATGCACATATAACAGCTAAAATATATGAAAAATGGACTATATATACCAGTGAAACAATACAGTGTTTTAAAGAAAATCATAATTCATATTTGGAAAATAGGGGCTGGAGCAATAGCACAGTGGTATGGTGTTTACCTTGCACACAGCTTGACCCAGGACAAACTTTGATTTGATCCAGGCCTCACTTGGTCCCCCGAGTCAGGAGCAATTTCTGAGAGCATAGCCTGAATGTCACAGAGTGTGGCCTAAAAAGCAAATATATATATTTGGAAAATAATTAAATTTATGCTAGTATTTTAGCAAAGCAACAGCATTACTTTATATATGTCAAGATATGCATACTCCATGATCCCACTTTTAATATGTTTTACAGGGCATTTTCCATATGAGTGAAAGAAAATTGACGTGGATGTTCACATATATGCAGTAGTAATAGGAAGCATTTTTTTCTATGAAAAATAAAGTGAAAAGTAAATTCTGAAATCCATATCCAAATATCAAAAATCTGTAAAAAATATTAAAATAGTGGCCCCTTATAAGAAATAGCATAGCACTTGCTTTTCATGCAGCCTGGCAAAAAGTGAAACCCAAGCACAGAACCAGGAGTAAGCCCTAGAAAGTTAAACCAAAATCAATAAATTTGTATATATACATATATAAAGTGATATAAAGAAATATGTGTTACAGAAAACCACACAAAAAGAATTCCTTTTAAAGTAAATAAAACCCCAAAAATGAAAGAATGCATTTTTAGGAATAAAATACTACAGGAAAACTAACACTAAGAAAATTAATATATAATAAGTAATTGAAGATAGTTTTCTTCTATAAAAAATTTTGGAGTCTTTTATATATATTTTATTGAGACCATTGTGAATTACAAGTCTTTCAAAGTTGTATTTCAGGCATTTTATAACAGTGAATTAGGGCCATTCCCACCACCAGTGTTGACCTCCCTGCACCAACAGTTTCCTGCAAGCATCACATACCTCCACCCATAGCCCCCAGGACTACAAGTGAAACAAGTTCATTTTGCATTTAGCTAGTTGTAGTTTGGGTTTTTTTTTATTCTATTGTAATTGACTTTATTGTGGATATTTAGATCTGATCAATTTTTTTCCACTCAATATTCCTGAGACTGCTTGGCCCCTGACACTATCCACATATTTTTTCTTTTCACAATTTGTAGGAGAACTTAGATATATTAGACAGAACAAAATGACTCAAGTTCGATGGTTCTATGAAAAAAGGTTGACGTTCCTGTCTTGAATATAAAAAGAACTCTATAAAATAAAAGAAAAAATGAGGGGAGACAATGTGGCTTTATTATTATATTATTATTATTGTTGTTGTTGTTGTTGTTATATTGCATAGGCACAGCAAATTTTGGGTAAATTAGAAAGGAAATTTCATTGGCCTAAGAGATACAGGGTGAATCTACCCATGAAGCATACTGTCCAAGGCCAACTACAGGGCTTTGGGCATGTTAGTTGTCCAACTCCAAGGTCTCTCTTTATGGTCCCAGAAAAAGTTCTGCTCAGTTGCAGGCCTAGGAATCAACCTAACAAGGGAGGTGAGAGGCCTATACCATGAAAACTTCAAATCACTTCAGAAAGAAATTGAAGAGGACCTAAGGAAATGGTAGAACATGCCATGCTCATGAGTTGGAAGAATCAATATCATTAAAATGACCATCTTACCCAAACTACTATAATGATTCAATGAAATCCCTATTCAAATTAAGACAACATTCTTCAAAGATTTCAAGGACAATCAATTATAAAGTTCATGTGGCATCATAAAGACCTAGGATAGCTCAATCAATTTAAAAATAGAGAGACTGGAAGACATCTCTTTACTTAACTTAAAGCTCTACCACAAAGCCATAGTTATCAAAACAGCATGGTATTGGAACAAAAGCAAAATTTCAGACCAATGGGTCAGAATAGAATATCCAGTGACTTATCCCCAAGTATACAGTCAACTAACCTGTCAATTGAGCCAAGAATTTGAAAAGGAACAAAAATAGTCTCTTCAACAAATTGTCTTGGATCAATTGGATAACCACCTGTAAGAAATTAAAGATTGAACATATCTCACACCTTTCACAAGTCAATGCAAAATGGATTAAAGACCTTGAGATCAGACCCAAGTCCATAAAGGAAAACATAGGCAGAACACTCAAAGACTTACACCTCAAAAGTCTTTTATGATAGGATACCAATGGCAAGAACTCTATCATCAAACTGTGAAGTTTTTAAAAACAATCTTTAAAAATTCTACATCTGGGCCCAGAGAGATAGCACAGCGGTGTTTGCCTTGCAAGCAGCCGATCCAGGACCAAAGGTGGTTGGTTCAAATCCCGGTGTCCCATATGGTCCCCCGTGCCTGCCAGGAGCTATTTCTGAGCAGACAGCCAGGAGTAACCCCTGAGCTTCGCCGGGTGTGGCCCAAAAAACCAAAAAAAAAAAATTCTACATCTAAAAGAATGATAATATTAATTTTAATTACTTTTGTAACTGAGGTTATTTATTGTAACTTTATACCATGCCTCTGTAATATATATGTATATTGTTTAATCCATGTTATATCTTATTTATCCTGTGAAAGATAATACTAATATCTAGAAAAAACATTGCATATATGGATTCTTACATAAATATTATCAATTTATTAGAATATCATTTTTAAGAGTCTTTTTTTGGGGGGAGATAGCATGAAATGGGTTTATTTAGAATATTAGGATGGAGAGAGAGGCAAACAGAGAAAATATTACCTGTTTTGAAGAGCTGAACTTCTCCAGAAGTGAGAGCAAAAGAGTATATATTTTAGCTTGAGAAGTGGTATATATCAGATGTAATGTATCTCCTCTCTTTCATATCTCAAGTTGAGATGCAAGTTATCCTTAGAAAGTTGAATATATCTGAAAAGATTTTGTCAAGAATTTTTGTTTTCTTTTTCAATTATTTTACATAAGAAATGTTTTATTATTTATTGTGAGTTATAATTTTATAAAGCTGTGAAATTATTTCAGAAAGACCAAGAAATTACTTAAATAGTTTAAGCATTTCAGTGACAAAATTTATCTTTTTGTTTTTTTCTTTGGTTTTGTGACCACATCCTGCAGTGCTTACTTCCAGATTGGTGCTCAGACTTTACTACTGACAGTGCTTATAAAATCATACATGGTGCCAAGAATTGAAAGTGGGTTGGCAGCAACACAAGGGATCCAGCAACATATTTGCTGTCTTATCTCTTTGACCACATGTTAAAGTATATTAATTATAGATTTCAGATGTTCATATTCATAACATCAGCTTCACAGGCCCAATAACTACCCAAATTACACTTAATTTCTCAAAAAATGTATTTTTTCCAATGAAAAGTTTATATCTTTAAGAGGATAATATACAAGTATATAATATAGAAGTAAATAATAAGAAGTAATACTCATTTACAAGAATGCAAATACCTGTATGTTTTAGAGATGCCATGTTACCTAACAACACTGATCACCACGTATCAATATATTTTCAGTAGAATCTCCTGGACTCTTTCAGCCACTGCTTTCCATACTGTTCTATTCCACAACACTTGGTAAAAATTTTAGTCAGAATTGGGAAGTTTATTTAAATGAGAAATTGTCTCTTATGTAGCCTAATTTCTCTGTTTACCTAATATGACTGAGTCATACAATATTTTTATATCTTCTTCTGACTTTACTTAGCATGATGTTCTCCAAATTTATCTGGTTTGTATATGCCAACGGCTATTAAATTTGCTTCACTGGTGTATCAATCCCTTACTTAATACATAACACTCATCCTTATTTTATTAATATTTAAGGAGTTTTTGCTTTTTTGTTTTTCAGCCACAACTGGCAGTGTTCAGGGATTACTCCTGATAGGCTAGGGCTACTAGTTGGGGTGCCACATATATTCCAAGTGTTTTATATACTCCATGTCCAATATTTTAAATATTTTAAATATGTAATATTTACTAATATTTTACCTATGTAATAATTATTCTTGTGTTTTAATTATATCATTCAGATATGTGATTGTTTTTGAACCTTTTACATGAGGCTCATGTTTATCATAAGAGTTTGAGCAGGTTTTTATTCTGCAGAAGTCCCAGGTCCCTTGAGTACCACAAAGGATACCCCAACACTGCTGATTTTAACTCCCCAAAACACAAACATAATTAAATCAAATCAAGGTATTGTTTAGTAATTTCAGCAAGGTATTCCTAATTCTGAAATTTTACTTTATTTTATCACATTTGCTATTACCAATGTTTTTAAGATTATTTAAGATTTGTATCCATGACTGCTAATCATGTGCCAACGCGTATCTCCTCCCAATTTTGCTTTCAGTTACTTCATATCAGTAACAAACAGAAACTTTAAAAACTACTGCTAATACTTTTTCTGTACTTCTGATTCTTATTTATCTACTTTAGATTTTCATAATATAATTGTAATTCTATTCTCCTCATTTGATTTTATCTATTTTATAATTACTGTTAAATTTTGATACATACTATCTTTCGAGGTTTGGGGGATATTTTTCTTTTGTTTGTTTGGTTGGTTTTTGAGCCACACCCGGTGGTGCTCAGGGATTACTTCTGATTCTGCACTCAGAAATCACTTCTGGCAGGGTCACAGGACCAGATGGGCTGCCAGGGATCAAACCCAGGCCTGTCCTGGGTTGGCTGTGTATAAGACAAATGCCCTATCACTGTGCTATCACTCTAGCCCAGTGCTTCTCAATTATTTTCTGTCAGCGCCCCCCCCCCCAAGAAGAACACATTTTTCGTGCCCACCCCTCCGCTCAACTGTAAAACTGCAAAACAAAATATATAAAATAATTTGAACTGATTTTTAATCAGAGATGATGTCTGGATGAATGGCTACAATGAGCACGTTTTGCAATGCATAGCTTTTCGAAGCGGGTTTGAAGCAGGACACAGCAACTCTCAGCTCCAGAGACATACAGAGACATAAACACGCGCTAAGCTTGTTAGGACAGTGTTTGTAGAGGTCAAACGCGCCCCCTTTTACAGAGCCTCGTGCCCCCCTTGGGAGCACACCCCACTATTTGAGAAGCACTGCTCTAGCCCCTTGGTACGTATTATAAGTATAGTTTATTGTGATATTTAATTATTTATCTTATTTAATATCTTGCCTTGTTTTACTTTCTATAAATTTTTATATTTCTTTCTTTAATATATGTGAAATGCTACATTATACACCTCATGTAGCTCTAGCTTTTATCAATATTAGAATCTCTATTTTTTCATGGAAAATATCATTTTGACACATTTTTATTTCTTATATGGAAAATAAAATTTATGAATTTATTTTGTGCAATATATTTTAAGTGATTATTTTAAAACTCCTGTAAATTTTCTTTTTCATGATAAACTAGGATAAGTTTCCACATTATACCTTATTATTATTGTGAACCATAGAGAAGAACAGATTTTCTCATCTTGAAAACACATCTTGAAATAGAGTGACAGTTTTAATTAACAGACGTGTCCAAGTATCAATAATTCTACAGAAACTCCTTCAGTCTCAGCAATGATTTCTACCAAGAGAGTAACTGCTTAGGTTAGCAGTATTGCTTAGGTCAATTTAGTAACTCCAATGCCTATATGAAAGCTAGCAAACAAAAAATCAAAGATTTTCCCTACATGACCTCTTTTATCATTCCTGCAAACCTTTCAGAGATGCTGTATTGAAGATAGTTTTCACAGCACCATTAAAGCAGCAATGTCTCTAATCATCTGAACTACAATAGTGCATGTTTTAAGAATAATGTCATCCTTTGAGCTTTCCCTTAGTTTAATATGTAATCTATATTCTGAGTCTCAAAGCCACATTTTTTCTATAAACATGAGGTTAATCTCACTGCTCTCTGCAGATGTATTATAACTGGCAGCATGAATTATATATTTAATCCTGTGACCCAGTAGTATTAATTAGCATTACATTTTAATTCACACATCAAGAATCTACCTGTTCTGTGAAAAGCCTTTCTGCCTAGGATGCAAAAGAAGTCTATCTTCAGAAACTAAAATTATAGTTAGTTTAACTCTGCAAGGTATTTTCCCACTTATTGTGCTATAATGTGTTGCTAGGCATACAGTTTATTATGGTTACAGTCCCAAAGATATATTTGTGCTAATGTCAGGCATTCCATAATAGTGTCATCTAGGGGAAATCAGGTCACATAAACAGCTACTCCCACAACTCTTCAAATGTATAGAGATTATCTAATGAGGTGTAAAGATTCAGTGTTCTTTTTTCTCTCCCAAACTGCCATGAGTGTTTCTTTCTACATCTGAAATGTCAAGCTCTTTACCAATCTAGGTGATTACCATCTATGATTTGAAAATTTACTCAAAGATATTTACCTTCATTTTAATTCTTTATGCATCCAGTGTTAATTAACAAGCTACATCTATTAAAAAAAACCTGAAAATTTCTTCAGAAGAGATAAGGAGAAATAGAGTATAGTGAGGCAATACAAGAGACTGTTCAGTGGCTAAAACTTCTAATTTGCCATCAAAGGCTTTATATTTTATCTCTGTTGTTGTCACATGAATTGATCATCGCAGCTAGTACGTTTTGTGCCCTGGTATCTGTCATCCACAGAGCCACAGGTGATTTCCAGCTGTTAAATGCAGCTGCATGTATGTGTGCCAGCACTGATACTTACAGGTATGATATCCAGTAATCACTATAGCTAAAAAAGAGAAATAAGTGCATTTGACACTCAGCAAGTACATTTTGAATAGGACAGTGACCCACCAAAACCTGCAATCAAATATGTGACTGTGAGTACAAGAACAACAAGCAAAGGGAGTATGACCCCAGCAAGTCTCATGGTCAAGTGTTTCAGCACTACAAATTAATGTAATTCTTTTCCAGTTCCAAAAAAATGTGAAAGTACTACAACAATGAGTGTGTGTGACCAATGGTCATTATAAAATCAACGGAAAGAAGGGAATAAGGAATAAATAGAACGTTTTTTAAATAAATAGAGAAAGTAGTGTAAAAAAATTTTTTTGGTGTTTTGGGACACACCAAAGGCACCAGAGATTAATCCTGGCTCTGTGTTCAGAAATCACTCCTTGCTCAGAGAACCATATGGGATGCCTGGAATCAAACCCTCATCCATCCTGGGTCAGCCACGTGCAAGGCAGACGCCCTACCACTGTGCTACCAATCAGGCCCCAGTAGTGTAAATTATTGCTTTTATATTTCGAAAACAAACCAACTGCTTAGAATAGAGAAGCTATGGGGCCAGAGCAGTGGCGCAGTGGTATGGCGATTGCTTTGCACACGGCTGACCTAGGAACAATCAAGGCTCAATCCCCTGGAGTCCCATATGGTCCCATAAATCAGAAGTGATTTCTGAGCTCATCACGAGGAGTAACCCCTGAGTGTCACAGGGTGTGAACCAAAATAGGAGGAGGAGGAGGAGGAGGACGAGGACGAGGACGAGGACGAGGAGGACGAGGAGAAGGAGAAGAAGAGATACTTAAAAGCAATTAATGACAAAAAAATAAATACATGGCTATCACATATACCTAAATACTATGTTTTAGGAGCATATGACTAGGAAATGATTTTAGTTGAGTTTATGTTGCAACATCTAGTAATGATGACTTAGTGGTTTGTATTTATGTGTGATTCAGAATGTATACCTTTGCAAAACTTACGTATTAGTGTTTATTTAACTGGCTAAGAGTTGACTTAGTGGTGAAAAAGGGTAGAAACATACTTGAAAAAAATTAAGAAAAATTCTAGGTCTTAGAAACTTTGAAAGACTAAGTTCGGAGTTCTGTGGACATAGCTTAAAGGAATAGAGCTAATACCTTGCAGGTGAAGAGGGGAGTTAGATCCTAGCACTATCATATTTTCATGAAGCATTATCAGGTCTGCACACAAAACTCTTAAGCCTTCAGAAGCAAACTATGTATCACTAGAAATGGGATCCTGGGGTCTTCTGAACACTGCAAAAAAACTTTTAAAGCAAGAGAGAGCTTAGATCCACATATGCATAGAAAAGCTTATTCTTCTCTTTTCATAGAAAATTTTATAAATGAATGACCAATATTTTGAACATATTCTTTAATTGAAAGATATCTGAAGTGAGGCCCTTTTAAATGAACAAGAATGACTTAAAGTTTCGAGTATTTAAATGAATAATAAGTTAATGAAGAAATAGCAATATCCATGACATCTTAAGGCAGAAAGTTTCCAGCAATACCTTATAATTTAATATGCAATGTTATTAGTTCAATGTTATATGACTTCCAATCCAGAAACAAGAGGTTTTTCTCTGTATCTTAGTCTTTGTTGAGAAATGTCTATATATTACCTGACAATAATACATTATGTTGAATTATCTAGATGCCACCATCACATGCCTAAGAACTAATCCAAAGAAAAATAATATATATTTACCCACATAAAACTTCTCTTAGTTTGCTGTTTTTATTTATGTGACTTAAAAAGATATAACACAGCTTATATGTTGTGTAAATAAGATAATTTTAGAAATATTTTTGATTACTTCCAATTACATTAATCAGAAGTATTTTAATGGGAATAAATTCTAAATTCCATCCATTGATATTTATAAAATAATATAATTTAAAAGAGAAACAGTAGTTTCATTATTATAAACTTTGAAAATAATATAGAGGTTTAGTGACTGTAAATATATATTTAAAAAGACTGTAAAAAATAAAAATATACAACTTGAAAAGAAAATGTGATTATCAATGTTGACAGATTCATCATACCTAAATTATCCTAAGTATTTTAATGGCATTATAAATTCTGATTGCTATTCTGAGGCATATTAATATTGTCATTAGGAATCACAATCTGACAGTCCCAGGAGAAGAGAAAATTATGCAGACTAACAATTATAATAGAAAAAGCTATTGTCATGTTGATATCATTGGCAATATCAAATTAAAGTTACTTCTAGAGTTTATAATGAATACATTGTTCACCTTTTTAGCAATTAGAATTTCAATTAACTAAAGTTAATGATTTAATATTGAAATAATCAACACAATTTATTAATTATAACATGAAAACTCAAACCTTTGATTGAGAAGCATATTAGTTAAGAAACTGACATTTATGTAGAAAGTATAAAATTTATAAAAGTATAAAATTGATAGTTAACGGTAAAGAAGAGACATTAAATAGGTCACTGTTTCCTCTGAAAATTGAGATTATGGATTTTTATGAACTTACTTATTTTTTCAGTTATAGCATTTTTCTAAAATAAAAATATATGTTTCATGAAACAGGTTAAAATCATTTTTAGATATATTGAAAATCTGTATATCTCTGGAATGTTTTTGTTAGTTTCATTGTGCTTGGGAAGATCAGGAGAAAGCAAGCTCTTTGTTCTCTTCTGGAATTGTGAGCCTCATTTTATAAGGAAACAAAGATGTTGGAAAATAGCATAGTTTTGATCATCTATTTATCCCTCTTTTTATTTTCATCACAATCATTTTATATTTGTACTAGTTAGGATGTGGTTGTTCATTTTTACTGCATAGCTGCATTTAATTATGCAAAGGTTCTGATATAAAAAACTTCTTGAAAACCATTCTAGCAATTTATTTCTCTGCAATTCATTACATATATAGAGACAGGAGAGAGAGTGTAAAAAAATGAGATTCAATTTAAACAGAATGTCTCCTCCTGTAGAATGGCAATAAAATTATTTAACAAATGCTAAGTATAGCTCTGAAATTTGATCAGAAATCTACTATATGAAGAGAATGTCCTAAGTAAAATATATTTTAAAAATTAACACATACTGGAGTAAACTTATTTTAAGAATAAATGTTAAGACTAGAGAGATAATACTTGCCTTGAACATGTCTGACCAAAGTTCAATCTCTGTTACTCCATATGTTCCCCTGAGCCTAACAGCAGTGATTCCTGGGTTCAGTGATTCCTGAGCAACAGTAGGGTTTGACTTCTCTAACAAACAAACAAACAAACAAACAAACCAAAAAACACCTAAAGAATGTTTTTGTATCCTGAAGGTAAATATCAAGTACAGAAATTACATTTAACAAAATAGCCACAAATGGTATCAACTGAGGTTTCTAATAATAGATGAAAGTAGGGAAGCCTACATCTCCTTTAGTCCTAGGTTATAAAATTGAGGACTGAAAAATAAGTAAGTAACAGTGGGGTAAGAAGAGGCATGTGGTAGGTAAGAGAAGCAGGGGTTAGCCGTCTCAGACACACTGGGATAGAAGCCTGTTGTGTCTATATACCTAAATCACAGAGCCAAAAGAACAGAAAGCATGAGATCTAACTTTTAAAATGTGACTTTATGTCTGTGAAGGAGGCAATTTGAGAACTATGGGGAATCTCAATAATATTGGTGGAAAAATTTTTTACTGTTGGTGGGATTGGTTTCAGAACATGGTAATACTAAATTTAAGCTATGAATAACTTTGTAAATCACACTTTTAAAAATAATTTAAATGTATGAAAAATAATTTAAAACAAATATAAAAACATTTATATTTTAACATATATGTAAATAATCTTACTTAAAAAAGATGGTTAAAAATATTGAGCAATACTGGTTGATAATATTTGTACACAAGTTACATGTGAATAATTATACAAATTGTGAAATACTGTGCACCTCACAGACGGAAAGTGGGGTTATTGCAAGAGTTATATACACTGTAACTGAAGAATGGAGACACTTTATTCATATTATGTTTTCCTAACTGTTCACTATATATTATGTTCTCTTCCACTTTAATCCTTTCCAGTTTTTATGGTTCTGAGTTAAAAAGATTATTTGTTATATGTGTTAGTAGCAATATTATACTGCCTTCAGTTATGGATTTTTTTTCCATTTTTCAAGGGACAACATATATAAACTTAAATTATTTAAAGTTAATACATAGTGTATCCTCACAGTGAATCTGTCGAGTTTCAACTAAAATAAGTAAAAATTAAATTTGTTTTCATGCTATTTATTACTTATTAATATAATCACATGTAAAATAAAATAGCTCAACATTGATCACAGTGGATTTTTTTTAAGTTGCCATTTACTCAATTATGAGATTGAGAACCGAGCAGGATTAATCTCTGAAATTGTTTCCTAAGAGGACTTTGTTTTCCTCCCTCATCTTTGATAATAACCTTTGCTTCTATTCAATAATGGGATTGAAAGGAAGTGACTTTATAAGCTGAGAACAAATAATTGTATTATTCTTTATATGAGTCCATTGAAATGGCAAGGAAGGAACAATATAAATCTTTTTTACTGTGATCTATATTGAGCTTTTATAGGCCTGAGTTTGTGAAATGCTACATCATATTACCATTTTCAGGATCCCACTGAGGACTACCACAGTAATAGTAATCACAATAATTATAGATGTAGATAGCAACTATCTTCTAATCAGTCAACTGTCTCTAAGCAACCAGGTTTAACAAGGCTATCAATTGCCACCTCATATATTCATGTAAAAGTAAAGCTCTCAGAATTTAGTCATTACAGAACTAATGCCATAAGCCCTCCAACCTTTAATGGATTTGTCATTTATTTCCAATGTCTGAGATTTAAACTAGCTCTTCCAATTCTTAGTGGTAAGAATTTGTTCCCTTTGTGCCAAATACTTGATGACTCATTCAAATGTAATTTTTCCTGAAAGTCAGACATGGGGCTTATTAAACTCATAACAAATCATTCTTACAAACATAAGATTTCTATCGGGAGTTAGAATATATATAACCATATGCCACAGCACAGTTACCATATGACACAAGTTAACATGCCTTCCAATTTTAAGCCACAGGGATATATGCATTAGGCTTTATACATTTTTATACATGTCTTATATGTACATATATAATTTCTTCAGTGCTTTCAACAAATTAATAGTTAATGAAACATTTTTGAATATTCCATTTTATATAAAAAGTCTTAGAGATAATTTTGGCACATTGCTAAGTAATATCTCTTTTTTATAATCTGGTGTTAGAGATATTAACCCTAGAAGTTATGTACGTATTTTTATTTATTATTAGTTGAATGCATCTGATAAAGTTTGGTTTCTTTTTACTGCTTTTAACTTATAAAATCTTATTTCATTCTTACCAATAAATACACTAAAATTTTTAATCTAATTTTTTCCTTTAAGAAAGTTATGTGTTTTACTAGGTCTGCAAGTCAAAGTATATATGTGTAGCCATGAGCCACCTACTCTTACTTCCAGAAATATCTCATTCCTTTATCTGGCATATGGCCAGGAGTCAAATTCTAGAGATGGGGAATGGAATCAATATTCTCTAAATTCACCAGGAAGCTTTCTTTTCTTCAGAGTTTATATGCAATCACCATTGGTCCCAGAAGTTTTGCATCAAATGGGAAAACTCATGTATTTTCTAACTCCATGTCTCTAAGAATCATCATTTTGTATCTGCAAATCGACCTGTTACTGTCTATGAAGTATTTTTTTGTTTATTATATTTAGACAAGGCTAGAAAGTCTTCGCTTCATAGTACTTGATTTTTTTTTTGGTAGGGAGAAATGCCTCTCTATTTGGGTTACACTGTTATGATATGTATAAGTAACTGCCATTAGGTTGAAAAACTACCTTTCTATTAATATAACAATATGCATATAATGAAAACAAAACTGAAATTTATACTCTTCTCCATTCCTGTTTTATTGCTGAATCATCTCAAATAGAAAAGTGAATACAAAGGCAGACATTTCCTAAATTTGACACATATTTAAATAAAACTGGTCTGTAGTATGCATGAATGTCAGCTTTATTTACAAATTTATATTTAAATTTAGGTTTAGGGAATCTAAAACATTTACCAAACCAAGCTACCAAACTACAATGAATAGTATATCTACAACACATTATTTTTTTGTTTGCTTGGTTGTATTTAGGCTAATTCTTCTGATGCTCTGAGCTCAGCAATCACTCTTAGGGTCACTGGGAAAACCACATATAGTGCCAAGGATCAATCCCAGGTTAGATCCTCGCAATGCAGAGCCTTACCTGTTATACTATCTCTCTAGTCCTCACTATAGACTTTCAAGATCCTCTGCTCTGTTTAAACAGGTCAACCAAAGCTTTTGGTTATACTGTCCATCATGGCAAATGAATATCATGGCAGCTGAAAGATTTGCAAAGAAATTATTAGAGAAGCTAATTTAAATAATTATTAATGCATCCCATTTTTAACGTTATGGTTTCTGCAGGAAGTTTGGACTTAATTCTGAGATAAAAGTTTTAGTGATATGAATTTAAAATTGTAATTTGAATTTAAATTTAGAATTGTGTTCATATATTATAATCATATCTTATGGTTATATCTGATGACTCAGTTTCATTTTAACCTTAATAACATCATGAAAACAGCACCCAAAGTCCCTATGCTTTGAATAATAATCACTAGGATGTTATACAATAGTTCCTACCAAATGTCAGAGAAGTATATATGTTCTCACTGAGTAATAAATTGGTAAATTATATAAAACTATTTTTTCTCATAATGAAAATTTGTTCCATGTTAACCTTACTTCTTAATCTTTCCTAGAGAATCTTCTGTTTTAAATTTTTGCCATAATTACTGACTTAGAAATTTAGCTTCCCTTCCTTTGTTTTTCTTTTATAGGTATATTCAGTAGTTAAGCCTTTATCTTTGAAAGTAGGCAACTCTGTTCATTAAAATGCACTTTACACATCAAATGATTAAAAAATCTTTTACATGTCTTCATACTATAATTTTCGATTTCTGTCTATGAAATATATTGATATAATACAGGTAAAATTATCATTTATTTATTTATTTTTAAAAAGTCTTCACCTTTCAATTCTAATGAGAAAGTTTAAATGTTTTTGCTTTGTTTGACACTTGCTTTGAATTTCATTCCATTGTATATTTTCTAGGACAGTAAACTCAGCAATATTTTTATATGAAAAACACATACCAGAGGAAACATACTTTAAGAATAAATGTTAAGACTATGGAGATAGTACTTGCCTTGAACATGTCTGACCAAAGGTCAACCTCTGTTACCCCAACTCGCAGTGATTCCTGGGTTCAGAACTAGGAGTAAGCACTGAACAACAGTAAGATTTGGCTACTCTAACAAACAAAGAAACAAAAAGACTAAAGACTGTTTTTGTATCCTGGAGGTAGATACCAAATATACACAACATATATCAAAATCTGATCATTTATAACATTTAAAATTCACATTAAGTATCCATAATTAAATGTGACAGGTGAATTATACATTCCTTTGTCCTAGATCATGGGCAAGGAAAACTTGGCACAGGAGAATATCAGAATTCAACCATAAGGAAAAGTAAATGAGAAAAACAGGCAAAGAGAAAAATCATAGATATCTGGAAGTGCACTAAAATCCATTGCCTTTAAACCTGGAATGCATTAAAATTTTCCCAGGGAGCTTTTTAAAAATTATATTTCTGGGCTCTACTCAATAAACAATGAGCCAAGAACTTAAGAGTATAAGACTCAAGAATTTATATTTGATAGTAATTGTATCACTAGCCTGACAAAATTTTGGAGTCAATGATTTTTCTTTGGGGGCACACTCATTCTTTCTAGTATTATTTATTGAGCTCTTAATCTATATCAGACATGGTTTAGGATGCCAAAACTCAGTAGACAAAGAACCTTTTATTGTGTAGCTCACTTCTTAGTAGTGTTAGACAAAAATGTATTCTAAGTGCAGTGCAAAGATTAACCAAGGATTTCTGTACTAAATCCCACCAAGTCTTTGTTTCCCATATGAGGAAAACTTAGTTGCAAAGAGTTAAAATAATTAATCTAAGGCTGCATAACTAACAGAAGGTGGCCCTGGAATTCTTGTATGTAACCTAACTCCAGAGCTCTCATGCATGGACAGTCACTATTTGCAGGGCCTAATATAAAATGAAAGTGTAAGTCTACATATTAAAAAAGAGAAAAATGCTCATAAAGGTACTAAAATATAAAATGTTTTCCTTTATTCTGTAGTCTTCTTTCTAACCAGTGAATTTTTTATTTGCTTTGTTATGTCAAATTGCTGATGTGATTTGCTAATGTTACCGCTAATATGATTACTACCATTTATTTTATATTGAACAATTTCAATTCAAAATAAGGAATGATTCATATGTAGAAAACTGATATATAATTTGTATTTTATAGTTCACAAATTATGAGTAAACAAATACTACACAAGGTCAATTCAATAATCTTTAATTTACTTACCTTTTTGTTTATGTTTTTATTGTTTCTTTTAGCTTTGTGGGCTATACCTATTTATGCTCAGGGCTTACTAGTTGGTTCTGTACTCAGTGATCATTTCAAGAAGACCACTCATGAGACATTTAGGATGTTGGAGATTGAACACCTGATCTGTTTAAACAAAACAAATGCCATACCCAATGTAATTTCTCAGGCCCAGGCTCACTCCTTGTAATAAGTATGTTTATAGCAAAATTATTTATTTTGGCTTTTTGAGAAGTAAAGAAGGGCTAAAGAGAAAATAGGAACTATTGTCTACAATTTTTCTGTATTTTCTTCTTTGTGATTATTTTTAATGAAAGTATATGGATAATACAATATATCTAATATAAATGAAAATAGTTATAATTAGGTCATTTTTTCATTTATGTGTTCAAAGTAATTGTCTTCTTCCCATCTTCTGTATTGAATATAAAGGTTGGCATCTCTTCATTTTATAATCTGATTTACTTGTTTGCAGATATAAAGAAAATGTTTACTTTTAATTATTCTGGGTACATATAAAATTTGACACAAGGTAGGCTCACCAGAATTCTATGTTCATAATATATGAATATATGTCATATAACAGATGAACATGCTATATGAGAAAGAAGTAGACAAAGCAGCAGTATGTAGATTGCGAATATTTCTCTATAAGCACAAGTTTATGGTGACATGAAAACACTAATTTACTGCTTCAGAGGTGGGTCGGGACATACACATACTGATTTCTGCTGATTTCTGCCAGGAGTCAGAAGGGCGCAGAAGCCATCTTTGGCGGGGTTTTCCAGCTGCCTGAGACTGGATTTCATCAGTATTCCTGCCATTGATCCTGCCTGCTTCAGAGGTGGGTCGGGATGTACACACACTGATTCCTGCTGGTTTCTATGGGTGTCAGAAGGGTGCAGAAGCCTGGGGCCAGGTGTTTTCAGCCACCTGAGACTGGATTTCATCAGGGCTCCTGCCTGCTATCCTCTCTGCTACAGAGAGTTCTTGACTGGCTCCGCCCTTCTGCTGTGTCTTGTATGACCTTGAGTACTTGAAGGGAACTCTTTACTTTGCTTGTCTGTCTTTCCTGAGTACTTTAAGCTCTCCTCAGAGGCCTAGGAAGTTCACACCCCCCCCCAAAAAAAATACTGTCATCTAGAGGATGCAGAAAGCCCGACGCTCTGCTTTGCTGCCACGCACTCTTTCTAACCAATGAACCCCACCACAACACGAAGAAAAAATTACACTACAAGTGTGAAAATGGGGAAACCTCTCAGGCAAACACCATGCACAGAGAATGAAGACGAAAACTCGGACAACCCAAAAAAATCCCAACAAACTGATTAACCTCTCAGATAAGGAGTTAAGAATAGAAATATGGAAGATGTTCGTAGAACTCAAAAAAAAAAAAAACATAGATCGATCTGAACAGAACACAAAGACAGAAATCAGAAAACTCCAAACTGAAAGAACAGATCTGAAAAACATGGTAGCTAAACTGAAAAACTCAGTGCTGGCCTAGCCAGAAGGGTAACAGGCAGCTGAAGACAGAATTAATGTGCTGGTAGATGAGATGCAAAAATACTCAACACACAGAAGAAATTGGAAAAGAACCTTAAGACAAATGATCAGGCAATGGAAAAGTACTCAAAAAATGTGAACAGATGAAAATAGAAATCTTTGATAAACTCAACAAAAACAACATAAAATTATTGGAGTTTCAGAGGCCCAGATAGGAGATCCCCAGGAAAAATTAACTGTCAAAGACATCATCAAAGAGACACTCCCAGAGTTAAAAACTATATGCAATCAAATCCTGCATGCCCGAAGGATACCGGCTAAAAGAGACCCAAAGAAAAACACCCCAAGACACATCCTTGTTACAATGACAAATCCCAAAGATAGAGATAAAATACTGAAAGCAGCAAGATCAAAAAGAGATGTTACATTCAAAGACTTACAGCAGACATGTCACAAGAAACTCTCAAGGCCAGAAGACAGTGGTGGGATATTGTGACAAGACTGAATGAAATGGATGCCTCACCGAGAATACTGCACCCAGCCTGACTCACATTCAGGTCTGAAGGAAGGATAGATAGCTTCATGGATAAACAACAGCTTAGAAACTTCACAGATAAAAATTCAGCCTTAAAGGAAAAACTGAAAGGTCTACTTTAAGACACAAGAGAGAAAAAAAAAAAAAAAAAAAACAGCAAACTTATCTACAAATTTGACATTAAATCCTATGGCAATCATCTCCCTCAATGTCAATGGACTAAATTCACCAATTAAAAAACACAGACTGGCAAAATGTTTCAAAAGATGAATCCAACTTTCTGCTGCCTACAAGAAACACATATGAATAGTCAAAACAAACATAGACTCAAAATCAAAGGCTGGAGGAAAATCATCCAAGCAAACAACACGCTTAAAAAAACTAGGGTGGCCATATTAATATCTGATGACAACAACTTTATACTCAGAAGTGGTAAGGGACAAAGATGGACACTTCATACTAATCAAGGGATATTTGCAACAGGAAGAAATCAGACTATTAAACATATATGCACCCAATGAGAAACCAGCAAATTATCTAATACAGTTATTGACAAATCTGAAAGAAGACATCAATAATAACACAATAATTGTGGGAGACCTCAACACAGCCCTGTGAACACTTGATAGGTCAACCAGACTGAAACCCAACAGAAACATACTAACCCTGAAAAGAGAAATGGAAGAAAAGGACTAGTAGACATATATAGGACATTCCACCCCAAAAAACCTGGATACACATTCTTCTCCATGTACATGGATCATTCTCCAGGATAGACTACATGCTGAGACATAAAACATACCTTCATAAAATCAAGAAGTTAGAAATCTTGCAGGCTACCTTTGCTGACCACAAGGCACTGAAATTATATGTGAACTACAAAGGGACACAGAAGAAAATTTTAACAATTGGAAATTAAACAGCCTGCTATTGAACAACCAGTTGGTCTGAGATGAAATCAAGGAGGAAATCTAAACATTCCTGGAAACAAATGATAATGAAGACACAAACTGCCAGAATCTATGGGACACAGCAAAAGCAGTCCTGAGAGGAAAATTTATAGCTTTGCAAGCACACATCAGGAAGAAGGGGCATACCTGAATAACTTAATGTCGCAGCTCACAAAATTAGAAAATGACCAACAAAAGGAACCAAAAATAGGGAGACAGAAGGAAATAACAAAGCTGAAAGCAGAAATCAATGAAGTGGAAACCCAAAAAATAATCCAGAAAATCACTAAAGCAGAAGTTGTTTTTTTGAAAAAATAAAGAAGATTGATAGACCATTGGCAAAACTCACAAAGAAAGAGAGAGAGAAACCTGATAATCCGTATTAGAAATGAAAAGGGGGAGATCATGACAGATATTGCAGAGATCCAAAGGGTAATCAGAGACTGCTTTGAGAAATTTTATGCTACTAAACATGAAAACCTAGAAGAAATAGATAAATTCTTGGACACTTACAACCTTCCATGGTTAAGTAAGGAGGATGTAGCATAAATAAACACCCACATCACTATGGAGGAAATTGAAACTGTAATCAAACAGCTGCCTAAAAAAAAGCCCAGGCCCAGATGGATTTACTAATGAATTCTTTTAAATCTTTCAAGAGGAAGTACTACCAATCCTAGCCAGGCTCTTCCATGAAATTGAAAAATGTGAACACTCCCAAACAGCTTTTATGAAGCTAACATCACCTTGATACCAAAACCAGACTGGGATGCTGCCAAAAAAGAAAATTACAGACCAATATCCCTGATGAATGTAGATGCAAAGATCTTCAACAAAATTCTGGCAAATAGGATCCAATGCAACATCAAGAAAATCATACACTATGAACAAGTAAGTTTCATCCCACGAATGCAAGGATGGTTAAACATCTGTAAATCTATCAACATAATACACAACATCAACAACAAGAAAAATAAAAATCACATGATCATATAAATAGATGCAGAGAAAGCATTTGATAAGGTCCAACACCCATTCTTGGTAAAAAAAAAATCTCTCAGCAAGATGGGAATGGAAGGAACCTTTCTCAATCTAGTTGAAGCCATCTACCAAAAGCCAATGGCAAATATTATCCTTAATGGAGAAAAACTAAAAGCCTTTCCTCTAAATTCTGGTACAATACAAGGCTGTCCGTTTTCATCATTCCTCTTCAACATAGTAATGGAAGTGCTTGCTATAGCAATCAGCCAAGAAGGGTATCCAGATAGGAAAGGAAGAAGTCAAGCTCTCACTGTTTGCAGATGGCATGATACTCTACTTAGAAAACCCTAAAGACTCTACCAAAAAGCTTCTAGAAACATTAGACTCATAGAGCAAGGTGCCAGGCTACAAAATCAACACACAGATATCAATAGCCTTTTTATACACTAATAATGATAGAGAAGAGATGGACGTTAAGAAGGCAATCCCATTCACATTAGTGCCACACAAACTCAAATATCTTGGAGTCAACTTGACGAAAGATGTGAAGGACCTATAAAATAAAAGCCATATGATCATATCAATCAATGCAGAGAAAGTATTCAATAAGGTCCAATACCCATTCTTGATAAAACTCTCTTGAAGATGGGAATAGAAGGAACTTTTCTCAATATAGTCAAGTCCATCTACCACAAGCTAATAGCAAATATATTATTATCAATAGAGATAAACTAAAAGCCTTTCCTCTAAAATCTGGTACAAGACAAAAAGCTGTCCTCTCTCACCACTCCTATTCAACAGTGTTGGAAGTTATTGCCATAGCGATTGGGCAAGAAAAAGATATCAAGGGTTTCCAGATAGAAAAAGAAGTCAAGCTCTCACTGTTTGCAGATGACATGATATTATATTTAGAAAACCCTAAAGATTCTACCAAAAAGCTTCTAGAAACAATAGATTCATTTGACAAAGTAGCAGAATACAAAATTAACATGGAACATGTATATCATTTTTTATATTTTATTTACACTATGTATTCACTCCACCAGAGTGCCTCTACAATTTTTTCATCCTACCTCATATTTATATACCCAATTATACAGAAATTATCAGGTCTGGCTACCTTGCTCATTTGCAATTTTCTTAGTGAAGTAATTCAGAACGAGAGGGCCTGATAAGGAATGACCTCTTTCTTTAATGGAATGTAAGTAAATTTCTTCCTTAGAGTGGAGATATGAGTTAAATATTGGGATGATTTGATTAAAAGTACTTCAAAATTACTTGTAATAAAAGTGAATTTTCAAATAAATATTTTTTGGGGGTCACACCTGGCAGTGCTCAGGGATTACTCCTGGCTCCATGCTCAGAAATTGCTCCTGGCAGGCATGGGGGACCATATGGAACACCGGGATTTGAACCAATGACCTTCTGCATGAAAGGCAAACACCTTACCTCCATGCTATCTCTCCAGCCCCTCAAATAAATATTTTAATACATATTTTCTTTCTATCAGCACTTTTTAGAAATATGAGCTAGCATTTATTTGAGAAGTTAGAGTTTGGTACAGGCTTATTGAGTTGAAAGTAGGTAGTAGCTAATTGACATTATTTTTTGGACACTAGAGAATAATTTGTGTCCCTGTATTTTTTGTTTGTTTTAGCTTTTAGAATTTTACATATCTGGATCATGTTTCCCACCTATCAGACAACTTAGTTGTGCTTTGTGTTGACTCTTCTTTTACATAAAGACTCCAGTTTTCAATTTTTCCAAATTTTAATAGGGACTTTACCAGAAGTATTGGAGAGTGTAAAACAACCTGGGCTTGATCACAAATATGCTAAAGACTAAATCCAGGCACACACCACATAAACTACCTCTTAGAGTTATTTTCCTAGCTTCCCGGAAATCTTTAGTTTTTAACTAATTTGTGATTACACCAAACTAATCCAGATTCATAAAATTATTTTTTTTTTTGCTTTGAGGTTACATGCAGCTGTGCTCAGAGCTTACTTCTGAATGTACTCAGGGATCATTCCTGGTACTGCTCAAAGGAATTGAACCTATGTAGTGCCAGGGATTGAACCCTGGTTGGCTGAATGCATGGCATGGATCTTACTCCCTGAACTACCTTTTCAGCCTTCAATGATGTTCTATTTTAAAATAAATTATTTTATCTTTTAGCACTTCTGATCTTATTTTGGGCCCCCTCTACACCCGCTAACAATCTGTCCTGCGGGCCAGGACAAAAGAACAAACTTTTGCTTCCTTTGATTTTTAGGAGTGTATTTTTGATTTCCATTTCATTAATTTCTGTTCTAAGAGTTATTATTTTCCTCTGCCTACCTATTTTTCACTCTTTTTATTGATTATTTTCTAATTATAAAAGCTGTGTTTAAGCTATTTATGTAGGTCACTTCTTCCTTTCTGATGTGCGCTTGCAAAGCTATAAAATTTTCTCTTAGCACTGCTTTTGCTGTGTCCCATAAATTCTGGAAGTTTGTGTCTTCATTGCCATTTATTTCCAGAAAAGTTTTAACTTCCTCTTTGATTTCATCTCTGACTGACTGGTTGTTCAGCAGTGTGCTGTTTAATTTCCAGGTGTAATAGTTTTTCTTCTGTGACCCTTTGTAGTTCACTTCTAATTTTAGTGCCTTGTGATATGAGAAGGTAGTTTGTACAATTTTTATCCTCTTTACTTTATGGAGATATGTTTTATGGGCCAGCATGTGATCTATCCTGGAAAATGACAATATACATTGTTGAAGAATGTGTATCCAGTTTTCTGCAGATGGAGTAATATATATATATATATATATATATATATATATATATATATATATATAATTAGTCTACTTTATTCCATTTCTCTTTTTAGAGTTAATATATTCTTGTGGTTTTTCAGCGTGATTGACCTATAAAGGGGTGACAGAGCAGTGTTGAGGACTCCTACTAATATTATACTGCTATTGATGTCTTCTTTCAGACTTGTCAATAATTGTATTTAATATTTTCCTGATTTCTTATTGGGTATGTATATGTTTAGAAGAGTGATTTCTTCCTGCTGTACATATCCTTTTATTTGTACAAAATTACCATCTTTGTCTCTTATAACTTTTCTGAGTCTAAAGTTTGTGTCATCTGATAATAATATGGCCATACCCAGGTTTTTTAAGGGAGTTGTTTGCTTGGATTATTTTCCTCCAGCATTTGGTTTTGAATCTATGCTTGTTCTGACTATTTTAGATGTGTTTCTTCTAGGCAGCAAAATGTTGGATTCAGCTTTTGATCCATTTTGCCACTCTGTGTTTCTTAACTGGTGTATGTAGTCTATTGAACTTGAGAGAAATTATTGTCATGGGATTTGATGTCATCTTTGTGTAGAAGTTTGTTGTGTCTGTTGGTCTGTCTTAAAGTAGACCTTTCAGTTTTTCTTTCACAGCTGGTTTTGAGTCTTTAAAATTTTTGAGCTGCTGTTTATCTGTCAAGCTATGTTGTACTTCCTTCAATCCTGAAAGTCAGTCTGGTTGGGTGCAGTATTCTAGATGAAACATTCATTTCATTGAGTTTTGCCACTATATCCCACCAATGCTTCTGTCCTTGATGGCTTCTTGTGATCAGTCTGCTATAAATATTAAGAATTCTCCTTTGAATGTAATGTCCTTTTTTGATATTGCTGCTTTCAGTATTCTATCCTTATCTATCTGAATTGTGATTGTGACTAGGATGTCGTGGGGTGCTTTTCTTAGGGTCTCTTTTAACTTGTACTCTTTGGGAATGAAAGATTTTGTTGCATGCCATCTTTAGCTTTGGGAGTTTCTCTTTAATGGTGTACTTGACTATTGATTCTACTTGGGTATTTTCTTCCCGATTCTCTGTGACTACAATGATTCTTATGTTGCTTCTGTTGAACATGTCAAGGACTTCTATTTTCATCTGTTCACATTCTTTGAGTATTTTTTCCATTGTTTGATCATTTGCTTTAAGGTTCTTTTCCAGTTTCTTCTGCTGTGTGGAATTACTCTGCATTTCATCTTCCAGGTCACTAAATCTGTCCTTAGCTGTTTTTACTTTATTGGAGAGCCTTTTCATTGAGTTTTTTATGTCATTTACTGAGTTTTTCAGTACTGTTATTTCACTTTGGAGTTTTCTGATTTTTATCTTTGTGTTCTGTTCAGCTTGATCTATTTTTTCTTTGAGTTCTATGAGCATTCTCCATATTAATACTCTAAACTCCTGTCTGAATGGTTAACTATGTGGTTGGTACTTTCTGCGTTATCAGAGCTGCCATCTTCATTCTCTATGCATGCTGTAGTAGCCCTGCATTGTTTCTCCAATGACACATTTGTAGTGTGGTTTTTACTGCGTTTAGTGGTGGGGTTCATGGGCTAGGAGAAGTGAGTGGCCGTCATCCAAAGTGGAGCCTCCGTGCTCTTCCCTGTTTCACCGTTTTCGGCTTACCTCAGCTCATGCAGCTACAGCAAGGATTTTGGGCAGAGGTTGGTCTCAGCACCCAGAGTGATGACCACTGTAAGCCCTTGGAATGGCAATAGGAGGCGGCAGGCAGGCTCTCTCTACTCCACTCTTTCCGGCTTACCTCTGCTCACATAGCTGCAGAAGAGCTCTGTATTAAATTCTTAAAGATATTTTTGTCAATTTTCAATGTATTATCACTTTTCAATTACTAGAAAACTGTTCAAAAACAAAATACAAAATATGAACAAGACTTTGAGTGTTAGCAGAGAAAATTTTAATTAAGAGTGTTTGATATTGTTATAGGCTAAGAAATTAAAAAAATTTACTTAAAATTGTTTTGAATCTTCTTCTTATTCCTCCCAATATAAAAGCTCATGTCCTGTTAAATGATGTTTTCTTGCCTAGATGTTCATTTGCATGCTCATATTTTTGTTAATTCCAATAGTATATGCAATACACATTTTTTATGTTTCTTGTTCTTTTATTGATCTTACCTCTGCCAAGGCCTGGAAGTGACTATTCAGTTTTCACTATAAAGAAGCTGCCAATCCAATATTGTCTGCATAAAATTTATATGTGCAGAAGAGGGAAATTACCAGTATAATTCCATTGTGTCATTTACAGTTTAACTCAATTGCTCTTCCCTAAAGGCAACAATATTTCCATTTCCAAACATTGCCTTTTCTGTCTCTTTCATTTCATTTCCTACTGATATATTAGATTGTTTCCATAACCAGGAGGTCATTTGAAATCTTTTTTGAACTGGGTTCTGATGAGTCTCTTAGTTTGCTGTGATACCACATGTTAGCATAAGGTAAGTGGGAAATGCATTGCAATCAACTCTCAGACTTTGAATTATATAAGAATTTGGCAAATAAGCAAATTCTAAAACTCCTTTCTGAAGTTAATAATGGATTTCTTACCCATTTTCTGAATTATAACAGTTTAGAGATATTTTACATTAAATCATTACATCCTTGTTGTCCTCTCTTACTTTTAAATATTTTTGTGATTATATCAGGTCTTCCCAAATATTCAAAAAAATTTTAAATTTTCATTTTATCCATTATTATAATTTAGCTTTAGACATTGGTGTTGACTAATAATTTCTCTGGGCATTATCATCTCTTATAATATCTAATTAGAACTAATTATAATAATAAAAGATAAAAACCTTGACCAAAATATATGCATTTAGAAATTGAAAGATTATTATATGGTAGCTTTCTTTTTTGTTTGTTGTTTTGTTTTGTTTTTGTTTGTTTTGGGCCACACCCGGTGGCACTCAGGGGTCACTTTGGCAATGCGCTCAAAATTGCTCTTGGTTAGGAGGACCATATGGGACATATGGGGATTGAAACAAGTCCTTCTTGGGTCAGCCATGTGCCCTACCAGTGTGCTATCACTCTGGCCCCTAATATGGTAGTTTTCACAATTACTTTAGTTTCTTGATAGACTTGAAACAATCTTTCCAACTATAGATAATCCTTAATTATTTAATATTTTACCAAATAAAATTTTGGTTATGCTCTGAGTTAAAATAGAGAATTGTAAACAACCAAATTTTAATATATATATATATATATATATATATATATATGGTACTATTTATTTGATTTATTGAATCCTGGAAATTCTGGAAATTTATTAAATTATTGAAATAGTACAAGATAAAACATATAGTATATGATAAAACATAAAGCAGAATTGAACCCAGGGCATTTGCAAGCAAAGCATGTAATCAACCTGTTAAACTATTTTTTTGATTTATCATTAACAATTTTAACTTCTCTAATATTTCAGATTTTGGGTTTGATATTATGTTTGGGGAGAATACATCTCTGGGGCATGCCCAGCCATGTGTAGTGCTTCCTCCTGATTCTCTGCCCAATGATGACTTCTGTTGGCCTCTGGGGACCATATACAATGCTAAGGATTACCTTACATATTATATTATCTCTCTATCCTCACTTCTATATATTTCAATTTGTCCTTTGGTTCGTTCTAAAAAGGTTTGCTATAAAAAGGCATTAATCGCAAAGGTATGCTTCACATAAAGATTCATTATAATTGAAAGTTGTATATTTCTGTGTTAATTTTGAAATGATTATTGTAAAATTATAGGATGTATTGATTTAGGAATTAGTATAATTATAATGCTGAGAAGTGATCACCTCTGCCACATTAAAAAACTATAAAAGCAAAAAGTCTAAAATATATTTTTGAAGATTATATGATTATATGATTCTTTCAATATGAAATTAGTATTTAGGGATTTTCTACTGCATCAGGAGATAGCGACTAGGGAAACAGCATTACACAAACTACATTTACTGCATCTTTTTTTTTATAATATAATGGCAGATGTAGATTTTTTACTCATACATTTATTATAAATTTTAATTGGAACATAGTATATTTCTAACAGTCTAAAGCAGTTGGTGATACAAAGTAAAGAAGCAAAATAGAAAAAAAAACTAAATTAATAAGTAGAATGCCTGATAAAACTTAAGTAAATAGTCTACTTATCCTTTCAACTTACAAATGAGGATGCCTAGTGCTAGCAAAATAATGCATGGTATTTTACCAGTCTTTCAATAAAACAGTCTCCACTGTTTTAGTCTGTTCAGCATTATTCATTTCTCATGTATTTTATAGTGTCACTATAATCTAGCCTTTTAAAAATAGCCATGTGCTTTAACTATATAACCTTATGGTCAGTTATGGAAATTGTTTTCCCCACCTAAACACCACTTTGCATCACTAGCCAAATAAGCAATATCTACTGTAATCTCTAATAGTTGAAGATAATTTCTTTCAACAGTTTTTCTATAGAAACTATTGTTTTTGGATCCAGGTATCATAGATCCCCAAAATTAGCATAACTACCTACAACTTTTCCCAATGATATGCTTATATTTTACCAATGTAATTCTGGATAGTTTTTTGACTTATTTTTTCAGTAGAATGTGTTCAAGGTGAGGGCATGCAACTAATAAAGTTAATAACAGAAAATTGCAACTTTCACTCAGACCAATTTATAATACTGTTGAATAAAAAATACTGTTCTTGAATATTAAAAGTTATAGGAAGAAAATGACTGAGCTGACAGCCACCACCTGTCCCAGATATATGGAAGTCATCTTTACTCAATAAATAAAATGTCATGATAACTCTAGTCATATGTAATACCTTGGATAAGCTGAAAGAAATCATGTTTCTAATGAGCAATTAATGCATTCATTTCCAACTTGGGTAGTTTTATTTTTTTGAATTGAACAAAAGAAAAATAAAAATTAGAGCATTTGTGATAGATTCTTATAGATTGGGACAATTAGAACATCAGTATAGTATTTTGCAAATTTCAAGTTAGAAATTTAAATAGCTTGTCTAGATCAAATTATGTGTCATAGAATCATGAAAGAATGAAATGGCTGCTGTTGTTTGATTGCACTTAAATTTAGTATAGTTTCTATATTTAGTTGTAGCTCTTTAGTTATTCATTTTTATTCTATGTCTTCTACTGTTATTTTTTTTGAAAGTAGAAAGAATTTTTCTTGTTTGCAAAAGTACATTAAAATACATTTAGATTAAAAATTTATTGTGGCTAGACTAATAGCACAGTGTGGCATTTGCCTTTCACACAGCCTACCCGGGTTTGATGCCTGGCATCTCATATGGTCCCCAGAGCCTGCCAGGAGTAATTCCTGAGCTCAGAGCCAAGAGTAATCCTAAACACAGCTGGGTGTGGCCCAAATAAATAAATAAATAAATAAAAGATAAAAAGAATTAACTTTTTGATTTCCCTACTGACAATGCTGAAATCAATTTAAATCTTTTCTGTTTATTACCTTCTAAACTCACAAATAATGAAGAAATCAAGTATATATCATTTAAAAGGCTTTTTAAACTGAGACTCATAATTAAAATACCATAACTCAAAGATGTCTTTGAGCACCACAGGACAATTATTTACATTAAAGCTGACACATCATGATTTTGATGAGTGACACATATGTAACAAACAGACAATCAAACTCGTTGTTTAAGAAAAGCTGATAAATTAGAAATAGCGTAATTCTCAGATATCAACAATAAGATTACTTGTCGGCTTCCTGGTATTTTCTCTTAATAATTTAAGAAAATGGTAGGGTTTAAACATTTTTCACCTGCAGCTCATTTTCAATGAAGAAATATTACATGATATTGAGTATATAATTTTCTACAATGGTATAAAAATAACAATTTGCTAATAATAAATTACAAAGAATTTTATTTTAAAATGATTTTTTAAATGCATGTGCTATCTTGAGATATGATTGATAATTTAAAAAAACTAAGCTATTGGTGATTCTGATACTGAAAGTGAGAAATCCTTAGACTAAATAATCCCCAAGAGAAAGCAGAATATGATCATTAGTAATTTATCAGATAAATTTTATCAGGCAAATTTTTGCACAGTAGAATATCTAGATTGAAGAATGCCCCTAATGGGGAAATAGAAAGTTCACCTATTTGGCTAATATAGGTCAGAGGTAAAGCTAAGAAATTTCACATCTTAGAAAAGATGCAGTCACATGTGTGCCATTTTTTTCGTCAAAATTAGTTTATAGTCTTCCAAAACTATCCTTACACCAGTCTGTTGCTAAGAAATTTACCAAAAAGGAGAACTGCCAAAGGTGAAATTGCTGATTATTATTGGATATTCTTCACATTTATTTCAGAAGTAGAGCTTCTCTTCCCGTGAGGACCAGTCATCTCTGATCTCAGAGAGCATCTGGGATGTTTTGCTGGAGGCTCTCTCACCCTTAGGAGAAGTCTCCACTCTCTTGAGCCCTTTACTCGATATCTCTTCTTCCTCCCCTTCCTCAAAATTTATAAATTTTGGCTTGAAATTCTGCATCTTTATAGTTTTCTTGGCTTCAGAGAAGGGTCTCTTGTATCAAATTCCTTCCTGCCTTTGGGCTGATTGTAAATTCTAAACAATGTTTCCCTATATACATTACTAGGTCTCCTATTTTCTTGCATACAATACTTTAGTTGGTATTGCAGCATGCAGGCATGTATGGAAGACCCCCCTCCCCCCCACACACACAAACACACACATTAATGAGTTTGGAGGGTGTAATAAAATCCACGGAAATAGAATTTGAAGAAATCACCCTTTTACTAGCCTTAACCTGCTAAGAACATAACTGCCAGGATCCATCTCTTGGACAGAGACCTAATGAGATCTTCTTCATCCTAAGATGCTGCAAACCCAGACCTCTTTCTGGACCTCCTTCTGAAGTAAGAAAAGACTGAAATTCCCTTAAAAATAAACTTATGCAGGAACAAAGACCAGGAAAGGAATGCCATAGAAAGCCATTAACCACCCTTAACTATACCCCCTGAAAACTACTCTAACTGAAACATTCCTAACTGGAGAGAAAGCCCCTTGTGGGGTATGTTGGAAATACTCTATAAAAGTCCTTTGAGATGGGGCCCTAAGAGATAGCAAAGGGGTAGGGCTTTTATTTAGCATGTGGATAATCAGAATCTGCTGATCTGAAGTGGCTGGGGTGAAACGGACCCTGGTCCTGATCCCCAGTACCCTGAGTCTTCCAGAAGCCAGTAGTAACCCCTAAGTGCATCTGGGTGTGTCCCCCCCAAAGTCAATTTAGAACAAAGGATGTGTGCACGTGTTGACTGTGTACATGGTGCCATGTTGCTCTCATACCACCTTTTGAGAAGTGGGCTTTCAGACTTTGACTCTGGGATGTTTAACTGGGAGCTCTCTCATCCTTGTTGAGATGGCTCCACTCTCTTGAGCCCTTTACTTGATATCTCTTCTTCCTCGCCTTCCTCAAAATGTATAAATAGATATTTCTAAATAGAATGCTCTGGTGGGGAGTCGAAGGACAAGACCACACAACTGGGATAAAGTTTAATATTTTTATCCGTCTGCTAAAAGGGCCCCCACGCTAGCCAGCCAGGGCCATCTCCAGAAGGACGATAAGCCTCACCCAAGATCATGAGGAAGATTATATAAAGGGCAAAGATATAGGGATGTTCCAGCTTTCTGATGATCTTTAAAATGATTGATTATTGTGGAAGGGTACCTTCCTACTTCTCCCTTATCCAGTCCTGATAGGCTACCTGGTATCATCGGGTAGCTTGGGGCAATGTCTACAGAAATAGTCTTGTGAAAACCTACACCATATGGTTCTTACAAAATGGCATCTCTCCCTGATCATAACCTGAGAAAAAGCCAGCCACGTGGCCTTTACAAAATGGTGTCCTCCTTGTTCAAATTCAGGTCCCAACAGAATCTGCCCCTCTGATTCTGAAATTCCTTTCTAAGAGAAAGGCAAGGCCCCTGAAAGCCTGATTAACTTCTCTTTCCTTTAAAGAGCTAAACTCACAGCCTGCTCAGCATTCCCTGGTGACAGAGCTGGATAAAGAGGAAGCAATGAACCGAAAGGTAGCACAGCAGTAGGGCATTTGCTTTGCACACAGCACATCCAGGATGATGGTGGTTCCAATTCAGCACCCCATATTCCATCCCAGGTCCCCCAATACTCCCTGGAGTGATTTCTGAGTAATCCCCCTGAGTGCTGCCGGATGTGACCCCAAAACAAACAAACAACAACAAAAAAACGGAAGTAATATACTTCTTTCTAAAGGATCCCATCTCTCCCCCCAACTTCACGTAAGTTATCTTGTGACCTCCCTCCCAGTAGCAGTATAATATTGTGTTTGTTTACATGGCCAGAGATATATAATACTTTGTTTACAGGGCCAGAGGCGTAGTTTGGGGTTTAGGTGCCTACCTTACATGTTTGTTAAAATCAAATATATTTGATTAAGGGCCAGAGAGATAGCATGGAGGTAAGGCGTTTGTCTTTCATGCAGAAGGTTGATGATTCGAATTCCGGCATCCTATATGGTCCCCCTGAGCCTGCCAGGAGCGATTTCTGAGCATAGAGTAGCCCCTGAGCACTCCAGGATGTGACCCAAAAACAAAACAAAATAAAACAAAACAAATATATTTATTAAACAAAATACAGAAAACATCTACAGAAAATCTCCAAGGACTAGGAATCTATATTTATATTCCTATTTTAAATAGTACAAAGTATTTTCTGTTTGCTTCTGGAATGTTTGGTCCTAAGACATACACAAAAACATATGCCTGCTCATGGAAATGAATTATTCCTGTAGGTTTCAAAAATTATTATTGTTATTATTATTGTTAACATATTATAAGATTCACACAAAATGGTGCTCTAAAGTCAAAGGGCCATTGTCTGTGAGACTCAGCCTAAAGCACTAGACCTAGACAATTAGCAGTACTAAAGTGGCCATATAGTGTCAGGTATGAACTTTAAGCTCTTTCCACCTAAAGATATAGAGAGTTCTATTTTCAAGTTTCTGGATAATATGTTAAGCATATAACTTTTACCTATTTCATCGAACTTTTTAAAATCAATTCAAATGATACATTCTCTACTTCCTTTATTTTAATTTTTATAGATTATTATTACATTTATTATTATCATTATTTTTATTTTTATTTACCTATCTACTTTTTGTCGTTTTCTTTGTTTCGGTGTGGTTATTGAAGTTTGTTGTCCCCATTTATATTTATATATTTTTTTCTTCTTTCTTTTTTTAGGTGCTCTACCATGTTTTTAACTCAAGACCTTGGCTTTTTTTTTGTGGTGCCTATCGTTATCACTGGAGTGCTCACTGACTATTTGACACTTCTTTTTGTACTTTTGGGGTGTTTCACCTTCTTTTTCTCCTTCATCTCTCAAACAGACAATGAGAGCCTCTAGAAGGATTCCGCCCATTTTCAGCATAATAGACTTTTACCCCAGTTTATTACTTTTCTCTTCTTCAAATAAAACCACATAACTTGAACAATGTAGTCCTTCCTCCCAGTTAGAGGGGGAAATAAGGGAGGCACCAAGACCAAGACTACTAAGTAGTAAGCTAGGTACAGAGGGGACCACATATTCTCACAGCTCCGGGGGTAAGGGAAGAGGATATGGGAGGTAGGATGAACATGGAGGTGTAGGGAGGACAAATCAGTAATGGGAACCCCCCTGATTTTATGTAAATATGTACCTATAATATTATTGTCAACAATATGTAAACCACTATGATCAAAATAAAAATTATATTAAAAATAAAACAATAAAATAAAAAAAACCTATTACCTGTACTCATTTGGAAAATCATTGGGACTTTTACATTTTTTTAATGATTTACTTATTTATTGTATCATACCATGACTTCACTGGACTTTTTTTGTAATTGGCTTTTTCCTCTTACATAAAATTTTCAAAATAACTGCTAATGATGTTGAATGGAAGCATGTGGTTTATGTAAAATAACATTAAATATTCGTCATCTTTATAACATTGTATTCTTATCCACAAATATTATCTATCTTAACTTTTCTTTATATTTTTCTTAACATCTTGGGAAGAAAACATATTTTTCTTAAGAATTTGTACATTTAGTATTGTATTTATTCAAAAATATGTTAGAATTCTAAAAGATATAATCACATTTTGTTGTACTGTGATGATATTGTACTATCTAATTGCCTTGGATCATTTATAAATTGTCTTATTATTACACATAAAGAATATTTTGTGACTTTCGTTTAAACTCATGTAACTGTTAATTTTTATTTTGCTGCCTAAGTCTTTCAGATATTTGCTACACAAAATTATTGAGAGAATTACTCATTTCTAAATTTAGTGAGAAGAGTTATAATTATCCTACATGAGTTTTATATCTAGCAATATTTATTAATATTTATATATATGAGTTGGAGAAATAGTGTAGTGATTATGTGCTTGCCACATTTTATCCCCCAAGCACAATCAGGAGTAATCCCCAAATATAAATCCAAAGAGACTATATATATAAACTAAAGATATATATATATATATATATGAATACTATATGTAAATACCATGTCTTATAAAATTATAGAAAAGTCATCTCGGGGCCGGGCGGTGGCGCTAAAGGTAAGGTGCCTGCCTTGCCTACGCTAGCCTAGGACGGACCGCGGTTCGATCCCCTGGCGTCCCATATGGTCCCCCAAGCCAGGAGCGACTTCTGAGCGCATAGCCAGGAGTAACCCCTGAGCGTCACCGGGTGTGGCCCAAAAACCAAAAAAAAAAAAAAAAAAAAAAGAAAAGTCATCTCTTCTAATGTTAATTTTGAAACCATATTATGTCTAATTCTTTATCTATATTATGCCTCCACTTCATCACTAAATATTTTATTCAGAGAGCCATGAAAAGTGCAAGCCTTATATATGAAGCACTATTCCAGAATACTATATTTACTACAAGCAGGGTACATAACAGGATTAGACCTCCCAATTCATTGCTGAAAAATTATAACTATTTATTTGCATATGAGTGAGAATGCTGTTAACATGCTCAAGGAATGTTAAACCCAAAGCAATATATATATATATATATACATATAATGTTTACTATTATTGATGAATTTGGCTATCTTCAGCATTGTGATATGTTTAGCAGCCAGGAATGACCCTTTCGTCATGCATGGCCCACAAAAAATTAAACAATTCTTTTTTACATTTAGAAAGAATGTGCTAATTGAACAGTATCAAAATTAATTAATTAAAATAATTTATTTTTAGGACTGGAGAGATAATATAGCATATAGGGATATTGCTTTGTGCTTAGCTGGGCAGAGTTCAATTCCAGGACCTAGTAAATTCAATCCATAGCAGACAGAAATGATCTCTGAGGGTAGCACCAAGACTAAGCTTTATATATTTATATATGTTTTATATATATATATAATATATATATTACATATATAGAGAACAAAAAAAGAACAATTCAATTGGCCAAAACTCTATGTATCTCAGTCACCTGAACTATAAATAGAACTAGAAAATGAGCCTAGTCTATAACATACAGGGTAATTATGATTTTGATCTTACAAAAAGATTGCCACAAATAACATTAATAGGCTATCATTATGGGATTACATACAAGTCTTTTGTGTTAGTCAAGTTAAGATATTAACTTATACGTAAAAGGGCAATTTGATTACTACATTTTGATAAAAGGGATTCGATGCTTTAGGTTAATATCTTTCTGTAATATTTCCTTTGGAGAGTCTCTTCAGACTTCAAAAACAGCTTATTTGAGTAAACTGACTACGTGAATGCCCTACAGAGTCATCATGGAAGAAGAGGTAATTTTCCTCTGCCCTTTTCCACTATTCTTTTTATTATAGCTTTATGGAATGTTATAATATTCCTAAAGACAGAGAAAGATGCTCTGAATAGCTTGAATTACTGAGCACATAAAGATTTAAAGGTTAGCCTTACAGGATGTTATTATACTTCAGGTCAATAATGCCTACTAACCTTTCCTATATCTTTTGAGAATAAATAAAATTTCTGTAATACTAAATTTTGCTCAAACTAAGTTTCCTAGAACATGTGCTTTGAGGCAGTAGTCTGGAAAGAGTTCTCTGGAGAATATTATATGAGAGACCAAGGACATATAAAAAGTTAGCTGTTTTCCACAATGTCCCCAGTTTAATTTAGGGAGGAAAAACAGAGTTGCTGATAGGGTTTTTTTTTTTATCCCAATGAAACTTTCTAGGATAAATCAACTGCCAGCGTGGTTTCAATGGCCTTTTAGAGTGGCTTATTTTGAAACAGACTGTTGATAAAATTGCTCATTTTATGAGTTTTTTTTTTTTGAAAAATAAGTTTAATAAAAAGGAATGTTATTATAGCTCTGATGAGCTACTCTCTTCTTTTTTCAAGAAACTAACAAAGAATCTAGGTCTATACAACTTGCCTTACCTTATTAAAATATGTGTTTTTAAAGGCATATGTAGACAAAGTTACCTGATGATACATAAAGAGGAATTTGGTGTCATCTGATTAGAACAGAACAGACCAGGAAGAATTAGATATTCCATTCAACTTTTTTTTCCCTTTGGTCACAGGGAATAAGGCCATTCAGATTCAGGTTCCTTCTTACTAAAGTGGCTGAGCAGACACATGTGGTTGAAAGACACATTATATGAGATCATACAATGCACTAGTTGAATGCTTCATTTTTCACTTTTTAGTTGTTTACATGTTCAAAGATGTTAGTTGAGAGTTTTATGCGAGATGTGATTGAATATTCAAAAGATCACTCTCCTCTAGCACATATCTATTTTGAAGGTCTGTGTGTAAAAAATGAAACTCCACAGATCTAAACTATTATTTGGTCATTTATAAGAAATGTTAGATGTTTCCTGTTAGCAAATGCTACTATTTCATAGAGTTTCTCACTTGTTCCTTTTTTTCCCTCCGGTTTTTGAGCTACACCCAATGACGTTCAGGGTTTACTCCTGAATCTGCGCTCAGAAATTGCTCCTGGAAGGCTCAGGGGACATATGGGACACTGGTGCTCTGACCTGATTTCATCTCAGGTCAGCCACATGCAAGGCAAATGCCCTCCCACTATGCTTTAGCTCCAGCTTATTCTTTATTTCTATTTGGTCAACTTGTAATACATAAGCTTCTACCAAACCAAAAATTGATATGTCCTTATACTTTATGTTTATTCTTCTTATCTTTTTTTGATTCTTCTTAAGATATATAAATATACTGAAATGAGAATTTTAGTATACATAATACTGTTAAGTGTCATCAAATTGTTTTTACTGTTATCTCTTTACTTTATAAAAATTAGATCACTATTAAAAATGTTCCTGTGACTTGTATTCTATTTGTTTTTAACTGTGTCATATAGTCATTTCTATAGAAATCCAAAACAGCTGAACTAGGGAAACACTTGTCGTTCTTACTAAGATTTATTTAATAAAATGTTAGTTTAACTAAGAAGTGTGTTCTTTTTTCTTTTTAATCCTAAATGTGTGAGCAATAGGACATGTCTCTGAAAGTACAAATTGAGACTAGAAGGTAAAATATATATGGAAATCGCCAAGAATCTGAACTATAACTGATACTTAGGGAATGATAGTAGTATAATATTAGTGGATTTTATGAAAATACAAATCTCTAATATTTTAATTATAAGCGTCAAACCATGAGTTTTTATATTTTCGATTGGATTGAACTTTAAAAGATATGTTTAAAATCTCATTCTTTGCATATGAAAAGTTTGAGACTATTTTGAATATCATGAGAAAGGTTGACATTAAATAAACTCAAATTATAAAAATATCGAATGATTAGTGACAGCACTTAAAATGAAAATAAAGCAATTTTTTATTGTGGTTTTGGAGTATATTGTTGAAAATACATGTGTGAGATTGGTTCATAGTTTTCTTTGTTGGTGGCATCTTTTTTTAATATCTTTATTTAAGCACCATGGTTACAAACATGTTTGTAGTTGGGTTTCAATTAAAAAAAACAGACCTTTTATAACTATGAGATAATTTACTCAGGTAATATCTCTTTGGTATTTTACTACACTTGCATTATTTATAATTACATGAAAAGTTTTAAATGGTGATTTTAACAGTAAAAATGTTTTAAGTTATATAGTTTTAAGTTATATACCTACTTAATGCCATAAAATCCTTGCTTATAAAACCTGATCATGGCTATCAGTATTCTCATTGTGGTCCTGCAAGTCCCAAGATTAATTATATATATATATGAGAAAGCATCATTAGAGTAAAAAAAATCATAACACTTATACTTTGTATTCTGATGCAAATATTTAATCTCTTCTATTCAATAATTCAACATGATCTTGAACTGCGAGACTCAGAAAATGATACTGATCTGTCCTGGATTTTTTTTTTTGTCCCATGTCACTCTCTGTGAAGAAGCTTTACTTAAGTTTCCTATTATTAACTGCAGGCAATCTATACCTTCAAACAACAATGATTTAGGAGTCTTCAACAGTTGATGGCTGCTGTGGAAGGCTTTACTTCCTTCCAGTGAACTCCCCTGGGTACTATTTACCTGATTTACACATTATACAAAAGCACTATGCGATTCTCCAAAATGCTTTCACTAATCTAAACACTCTTTATCTGCATTCTTTTAGATGAGAGACCAGCATGTGGTGCTGCTGTGATGATCAGAGATAGTTTAAACAACTATTGGCATGGAAAGTCACTTCCAGATTCAAACCTGACCTGAAAGAAATATGCCCTAGTACACATTAAAAAGAAATGGCAATATTCTGTGCTACACAGTGAAGTATTTCTTTTAAAGCTAGTAAGAGACATTAATGTTAAATTACCTCTACCTGTCAAATGTAAAATACCTCTACCATTTGAATACATATTTACAAATATCTCTGTTCCTATGTATAATAAGTTATTTCTATGCAAATCCTCTCTGATTTTTATATCTGGACTGTATTTTGAGGTCATCCTTTACATTTTGGAAAGTACTCTATGGAAAATATGTCCAAAGAATTAGCACCAGATAATAATAATTTGCTAAGACAGGATTAGTTGGTTTGTATGGTTGGTTGGTTGGTTGGTTGGTTGGTTAGCTTTGGTTTTATTAAAGTAGCTGAATAATTGATCTAATACATAGCCTAAGGGAACCTCTCCCTAGAGGTTTCAATCTCTAAGATAGACTGGAACAAAAGACATATCAGACATAGCAGCTGATTTAGCTGCATACTTTCTCCATCTTTACTAGGAAGTAAGATGATTCTCTCTTCTTTGGCATGAATTACCAAGACTGACACCATAGCATGCTCTGCCTTCTGCCTGTGGGCACAGCTTCTATCGCAGTGCCAAAGGTTTAATAATAGTTAATCTTTTAAAATAAGCAGGTGGCCAACCTAATAATTCTATTATTTTCAAAGTTCCCTTCTAATCACTACCAATCTCTTACCTGTCAGGTTTGGCAGAAGCCTGGAGTTTAAATTCATTTTTATTCCTTAATATTTCTGTTTAGTGTTCATCATTTTACATTTTATTTTCAATGTTTCCTCCACCATAAAGAAAAAAAGAAATCATTGAATTAAATTGAAATTTGAGAAACATGAATATATTAGTTGTTATTATTGTTTGAGAACTCAGAAGTGCTCAGGAGTTATTTCAATCTCTTTGTGAGGAACCACACCTAGTTGTGTTTAGGGCAACATGTAATGTGAAGGATTGAACTGAACCCAGGTTTCTTGCATGCACAGCATGTATTCATCCCATTGAACCATCTTCTAGGTTCATGACATTTAAAAAAAATCAGATTAACTTTATCTTATAGTGCCTGTATTTTTCATCTCTATTCTCTATATAATTTGTAATTGAAAGACTAACACTATAGGCAAGCTTCACTCTCTTAAATTTACAAATATTACCTCTTAAGCATTTTTTCTATTATAAAATTTAACAAATATGACCTATTCCAACCCTGAAGTATTTCATACTTTTAATTAAGTACACAATAACTCTAAAATATAGAACATACATATATCTTCTTTATATAAATTTTGCTTCAAATTCTATAACTATTTACTTTAGCAATGTGTGATTCTGCAAATATAAACATAAATCTAATTTTTTTCAAATTAATAGTCTTTTTTGGTGGGAGGTTAGTTTTTTGGGGCCACACTCGACTGCACTCAGAGTTAATACTGGCTCTGCTCTCAGAAATTGTTCCTGACAGGTTCGGCTGTCTATATGGGATGCCAGTGATCAAATCCAGACTGATCCCAGGTAGACCACATGTAAATGCCATACCCATTGTGCCATTGCTCAGGCCCTGATTTCTAGTCTTTTCCACCAAAGAACCTGAATACTTATTTAAAAAGGAAGGTGCGGGGCCGGGCGGTGGCGCTGGAGGTAAGGTGCCTGCCTTGCCTGTGCTAGCCTAGGACGGACCGCGGTTCGATCCCCCGGCGTCCCATATGGTCCCCCAAGAAGCCAGGAGCAATTTCTGAGCGCATAGCCAGGAGTAACCCCTGAGCGTCACAGGGTGTGGCCCAAAAACCAAAAAAAAAAAAAAAAAAGGAAGGTGCATAGCAAGCTACATTATATATTATTAACTACAAAAATTTAAGTACATGACAATATAGAAATAGCTGAAATACAAAATTATTATCCCTATGGGATACCATTTCAAAAGACGTTCTGAATATGTAAAAATTTTTTTCCTATTCACTTTTTGCCTTCCTGTATTCTCCTTACCATTTTTTGAATGTTCTTTTGCATATGATTTGACCTACAAAAGCAGATAAAAATAGTAATGTGCAAATAGGAAAATGTAGTTTTCTGGTGGAATCATTTGAAGATAAATATAATTCCATAATTTTTGTTTAAGATGTAAGGTCAGATCATAAGCATTTTTACAAATAAAATGATTGTTTATTCTCAACGATATACCCATGTGTGTATTGTCTTCCTCAAAACAGTCTGAAGCTTGTGGATCTGAATAATGCTTAAAATTAAAAATGCATTTAACAATGCTGATGTCTTACTGAATGCATTTCTCTTAATAAGAAGTAATATAGAAATAATGTAAGTCATGATATGTCATTTTCTTATAATAAAAATGATTTCATAATGAAAACAAGAAGATATATTCATTTTTTCATTAAAAACATATTTGTTGAACACCAGAATTAGGTATATTTTAAGAAAGTTAGCACTTAATATTCTAAATAACAGTGTTAATATTAATGTTATAAAATTTATTTCAAGGGAATGAAAGTGAGGATAAGAGTATTAATTAATATAATATATTGTCTTTTAAAGGGCAAAACTTTCCCAAGTCTTGTTTTTCTAGTCTACTAAGGTATGTATTGTAATATTTTGTTATGTTTTAATAAAATTTTGTATGTACAGATATCAAAAGCTATAGTTCACCAGAGAATCACAAAACAGTATTCAAGTATCTACATTTCCAACACATGAAATCCAAATGATCTCATTAATAAACGATTATAACAATTTTTTAAATTAAAGGTCACTACTGACTTGTATATGAAGATATAACTATGCCTTAAATGTTTATTGTAAACTGTTCAATAAAATCATTGAGAATTTTTCAGAAAAAAATTTAAAGAATTGTGAATTCATCATAAAACCTTATACTGAAATTAGAATGTGATATAGCTGTTGCTGTTTATTTCCATGCAATAAATTCAACATACATGATGAAATGAAAATATGTTGTAAAACTTGGTAACTTTACCCTCCAAAAAGGTATTTTTTTGAATTCTGTGTCTATCTGAAATGTTTTACATACACTGTTAATTATTTTCCCATAGAAAAATAAATAAATAAAACCACTGGTTATTGTAAAAGGTCACCTTTCTAATTGATGTAATAAAGCCCAGCTGGTGAGCCAATCTCTGAAATAACTTGAGGCTAATACAGCAGTGGCAGAGTGAAGAATGTATTTGGTAAGAAGGAAATGATTTTAGCATATGTCCTTTATTTCATATATTTGTAACCAATGTCTAGTTTTACTTAAGGTAAATCATATTTGAAAGTTCAAGTGATTTATACTGTAACCTGTGTCCTCATGCTTAACCAAGAAAGGGATAGATTTATCATGATGAATGTAGAAAGGGAAGCAATTGATTCTTTGGTCTAAAATTTCCTCTCAGTTAATAGGTTTCCCCTTTAGCAACAAGGCAAAATAATAAGGAAGCATACAAGATAACTTAAGTCTAGCTAGCTTTGGCACTGCCACTCACTAAAAGCTTATCTAGCATTTCCAGCACTCTTCATAAATGCTCTTTATGCTCTGTGTTTAGAATAATAAAATTTTAGCTCCGTAAATGTCAATGTCATCTTTTAAAAAAAAATAGTTCACCACTGTGCATGATTCTCTGTTTAGCTTTGTGATATTTAAGGATATTTATTTATAGATAGATGTGCAACCTAACTTAAAATGTGATCATGCTTAACAGTTATAATTTAGTATACATATAAAATATGGTCTAAAATGTTTCAGGTAAAAGTATATTTTAACATTACTCAAGTAGGCATGGTTAATTTTTTAGTCTTGAAAATATTGTCAAATTATTTAGACAGACATCTTGTGTACATCTTAAGTACAAGAAGACATTACAATATCCAGAAAATGGTTTACATTTATCTTCTCAAAACTTTTTTTACTAAATTTATATTTAGAAACATAAATTTATTAAATATTTATAAAAACTACAATAAATACAAATGAAACTATGAAGTCAGTATTTAGAAAAAATAATTTGTATATTGGCTGTTCTTTATTTTTGGCAATTGTACCAAACTACAAGTACATTAAATATAAACAACAATGCTGAAAAAATGTCAGATACATTGTCTCATTGGCATGAAAATAAAACACCAATAGATTTATTTTTAAATTTATTTTTCTGGAATATCTAGTTGTAACCCTTATTCACTATTGTTGACAATGTCATTTGGTTGCTTGTATGAAAAAACAGAAAAATTTGCTCTCAAAAATTAAAAATTAAACAACTCTGTGACAGCATTTCACTTTTAGTAATTTCTGCAAAGAAAATAAATTGAATAATCCCAAAAGACATATATGCATTTAGTTGCTTGCAATACTCTTTACAATAGCCATGATATGGAATAAACATAAGCACCCAACAACAGATAAAAACAAACTTTGTATGTAAACATAATAGACTAAAATTCAGGCACAAGAAAAGATGAAATTTTGCTTTCTGCTATGAAGGGGTATACTGTTAAATAGAGGGACATGGATAAATTTCAGCTAATGTTATTCATATGTGCTATATATAGAAACAAAACTGGGAAATGGACCATGTTTAATGAAAAAAACCATTGGACACTGATAACAGAATTGAGATGACTTAATTGGACATATTTTATAACTGACATATTTTATAAACTGGTAAAAAGATACTGGTTCGGGGCCAGAGCAGGGGTGCAAGAGGTAAGGCTTTTGCCTTGCATGCCTCTAACCTAGGAGGAACAGCAGTTTGATTCCTCAGCATCCCATTTGCTCCCTCAAGCCAAGAGCGATTTCTGAACACATAGCCAGGAGTAACCCCTGAGCATCACTGGGTGTGACCAAAAAAAAAAAAAAAAGATACTGGCTCTTTGGTGGTGATCTTGGTGTAGAAACATTTCATCCCTAAGATATAGAAGTATTTAAAATCTTGAAAACAATCATATCTCAATAATTTGAATAGGGAAGAGTAGATGGGACTGTTTTGAAAAATATTCTTTATATATTATACCACATGATACATAATATTTTAATAAAAATTGACTTTTCTCTATCAGTAAATCAGTAAAATTAGTAATATTTTTGTGATTTCTTCACATAGATTTTTAGCTTTATGATAATTTTATAATTTTTTATTTTCTCTAACTTAGCAGTAAAATTTCTTGTGATTTTTTTCACATGGATTGTTAATTTTTGATAATTTTATAATTTTTTATTTAATCACTGCTTTAAATTTTTTCATACTGGTATTTTAGCCATAGAATATACACCACCCTTCACCAGCGCAATCTTCCCACAACCAATGTCCTCCTATTTCCTTGCCCCTCCCCAAACTCCTGCCTGTCTCTCAGACAGGCATTCTACCTCTCTCCCTCACTGTTATTGCCATAGTAGTTGTCATTGTAGTTAGTGATCTAGCTACGTTCTTCACTCATTGTGGCAAGCTTCATGTCATAGCTGGTCCTCCCAGCATTCAGCTATCTTGTCTCTGGATCTTATTGTCATACTGTCTTTTATTTTTCTTATATATCTCAGATGATTGAGACTATTATATATATATATATATATATCCCTCTTCCTCTGCTCATTTCACTCAACATAATAATCTATATGTCCATCCATGTTAGGGAAATTGTATGGCTTCATGTTTTCTGATAGCTGCATAGTATTCCATTGTGTACATGTACCACATTTTCTTTAGCTACTCATCTGTCGTCAGGCATTTGGATTGTTTCCAGATTCTGGCTGTTGTAAATGGTTTTGAGATAAACAGAGGGGTGCAGAGGGCATTATTGTATTGTATTTTTGTGGTCCTAGGGTATATCCCTAGGAGTGGTATTGCTGGATCATATGGAATGTCAAGTTATTTAAGGAAGTTATTTAAGGAATATCTATATTGTTTACCAAAAAGGCTGGACTAGATGGCATTTCCACCAGCAGTAAAAGAGAGTTCCTTTCTCCACACATCTCCACCAGCACTAGTTCTTATTTTTGTGATGTGTGCCAGTCACACATGGGATGAGATGATATATTATTGTTGTTTTTATTTGAATATCCTGATGATTATGATATGGAACATGTTTTAATGTGCCTTTTGGCCATCTGCACTTCTTTGAGGGAATATCTGTTCATGTATTCTCCCCACTTTTGTTGAGGTTTGATTTTATTTCTTGTTAAGTTCTGTCAGAACCTTGTATATCTTGGATATTAGCCCCTTTTCAGATGAGTTTTGGGATGCCTTTCATATTAGAGAAATAACTTCAAAAAGTAGTTCCACTGAAAAATTTATGTTATAAAAGGTCTGGTTAGATAGTTCAATGGATAAGATGTCTGCTGTATACACACTCTGGTACTTCATGTAGTCCTTTCAAAATCTTCTAGAGGTGATCCCTCAAAAAAAAAAAATAACCAGATTAAGCCCTGAGCATTTTCAGGTTTGGCTCCAAAAGCAAATAATAATTCTTTTAATGAATTTGTGAAAGGACTTTGTGATTCAGGGCAGAACTACCTGACACTTTCAATTCGAGGCACAGTCTGACTCTCAGAACACTTCCAGGGATAATCTTGGTGGTCTCTGAAGACCTTTGGTGTAATTTTATTATTCCGTGCAACACATAGATGGAGCAGGACTACATCATCCACTCTAATATTGAAAAAATGAGCTGATTGGCCACATACTTTTAAGACTTTCTGAGCACTGTTGGGGGGGACCCTAACATTTAGAAATATTTACTCAGTATGCATACCACAAAGTGATGATCTTTGCTGCCACAGAGGAATAGGGGATTTCAAAGACAAGTTATTACACGCAACAGAGCAGGTATATTTTATTATTTTATTAAATCCAAACAGAAAGTAGCTTTAAGTATCACAGATTTTAACATATACACTAGGCAAATGAAAAATGAAACATCATTCCCAATGAAACTGGGGTGTTTGCTAGTTATTCTAGTCATGAACAGTCATAATGTTTAGTGAATACTAACAATCTCTGTTGTTGTAAGACTCGCCTCTATAATAAATATCTGTGTTAAAGTGATTGGAAATCCATATGTCTGATATTCAGGGGTACTGTAATATCTGATTTATTTCTATATTTCTATAGTTTTAGCAAGCAAAACACAATACTTATAAAGGTCGCAATAGAACTTGATCAGCATTATCTCTCTCTCATAAACACTGCCTCTCATACGCTTATAGATTTTCCATTTAATGACAAATTCCTCATTGGTAATGTTAGACTATAGATTTGTGAATATTTTCGTTGTTTGTTTAGGACCAAATTCAACTATGCTCAGAGCTGACACCTAACCTTATGATCTGTTATGGTGCCTCACAGAGGGAGGCACTTAAACAGTGCTAGAGATTGAAGTGTATCAGTTGCATTTTAAAAAAAGCACTTTTAACCTGATCAATTTCTTTGGCCCCAACATAAACATAATCCATTGAACAAGTAAAAATTCTATAATGTTATTATGAATAGCCAAAAAAAATAATAGCATGGAAGAAAATACACCTGATAAAAGGCCTGGATTGCGTATTATAGAAAGGTCCAGTTTCTGAAGGAGAGTTTATTTGTTCCTTTAATCCCATAGACTGTCATTCTAAACTATCTTTTGCCTAATCCTTTCTTTCACCTATAAAATTTAAAAAAGTGTCATCAACTTTCAAGAGTGTGATAATTATTATTATATCTATGCACCATGTCTTAAAAATAATATTGCTTTATCCTTAGGCATTATGAAATGTGTAAAAACAAAAATGTACTTTGTCTTATCTAAAGATTTTCACACTTTTAAATTTCATTCTATTAGCAGTTGTAGAAATAGCAAAGGGCTAGAAATAAAGAGCACATCTAGCAATACTTCTGAAAACTTCTATTCCTATAATTATACAATATTTAAATCAACATTATAGTTAAAATACTATTGCATAAACATAATTTTCATGAACCATAATCATTTATGTAAATTAGAATAGTATACATGAGAATAGCTTATGTAGCTCATTATTTATCCATATACATGATATTTTTACAATATACTATTAAAGTAGCCACAAAACATTTCAAAAATTAATGATAAATTTAAGGGAAATATTATAAAAGAAAAATAGGGGTATGGAGAAATAGAACAGGTGTAAAGGCATTTGTTTTGCATCTTACTGAACCTGGTTCTAATTCCTGGCACCACATCCAGTACTTTGAGAACCACCAGTGTCAGCCCTGTACATAGATTCAGGGATAATTCTTGAATATAGCCAGATATGGACCCTCATTCCCCAAATAAAAATAGAAAAAAGGTGAACTGTCCTGTATATTACTTCAATAGAAATTGCTGGTCTCCTGTCCTGTCGCCTGAACCTCTTGGGAGTGGGCCAAAAAGAGGCTCCAGAAAACTTGCTCTCCCAGAGGCTTATTTAAGGGCGGGAACACCAAGAAAAGGCTTCATAATGTGAAAACCGGCTATAAGCAGTACTTTGCAGAAGCCAGGTCCCTTGTTTGTGATGTCAGGCTGGGAAAATATTGTGAGTGCTGCCTGTGTGTGTCTGTCTCCTGTCCTGTTGCCTGAACCTCTTGGGAGTGGGCCAAAAAGAGGCTCCAGAAGAGCACAGTTGCTCCGCTTTGCTATGTGGCCGTGCGCTCTTTCTAAGGAGAGAATGCCATCGCAAGAAGAAAAAATCACACTAAGAACTGTGCTGGATTACTGAAGCCCAGCATTTCTCCCCAGACTATCTCCTTTGCTGTATGCTCGGGCCTAAGATTTAATCCTGTGTGAGGCTTCATCCACGGAAGACACCCCTTCCTTGGAGGCAAGTCAACCCACCCATAAAGGGCGGAGTCAGAGGAGTGTGTCCACGTATATCATTTAGCCAATGAATACCACCACAACACACAGAAAAACCCACAATACAAGTGTAACAATGGGAAAACAATACAGGCCAGTACCAGACATAGAGAATAAAGATGACAATTCTGATGACCAGAAAAAAACCAACCAACTAATCAATCTCTCAGATAAGGAGTTTAGGCAAACAATATGGAAGATGCTCAAAGAACTCAAAGAAAACATGGACCAAGTTAAACAGAACACTAATAATAATAAAGAAAATATGAAGACAAAAGTCACAAAACTCCAAACAGAAATAACAGGCCTGAAAAACACAGTAAATGAATTAAATGACAAAATGGATAAGCTCTACACCAGGGTAACAGAATCTGAGAATAGAATTGTTGCTGTGGAAATGAGATAAATAACAACTCCATACAGCGGGAGAGATTGGGAAAAAAAACTTAAAGCAAATGAACAGACAATGGAAAAAATAGTCAAAAATGGGAACAGATGAAAATAGAAGTTTCTGATAAGCTCAACAGAAACAACTTAAGAATAATTGGAGTCCCAGTAACCCAGGAAGAAAATTTTCAGGAATAATCAACAGTCAAGAACATCATTAAAGAGAAACTTCCAGAAATAAAGAATATATGCAATCAATTCCTGCATACCCAAAGAGTACCAACCAAAAGAGACCCCAGAAAAAATACCCCAAGACACATCCTAGTCACAATGGTGAATCCCACAGATAGAGACAGAATTCTGAAAGCAACAAGATCAAAAAGGAAAATTACATTCAAGGGAGCATACTTGAGATTTACAGCAGACCTGTCACCAGAAACACTCAATGCCAGAAAGCAGTGGTGGGATATTGTGACAAGACTGAATGAAATGAATGCTTCACCCAGAATACTATACCCAGCAAAACACACTTTCCAGTTTGACGGAAGAATACATGGTTTCACAGACAAAAAACAGCTCAGAAACTTTACAGACTCAAAACCCGTCTTAAGAGAAAAACTGAAAGACCTAATTTAAGACAAGACTGACCAAAAGACACACCAAATTTCGATATAAAGATGGCATTAAATTCCAGGACAATTCTTTCTCTCAATGTCAATGGACTAAATGCACCAGTTAAAGACACAGAGTGGCTAAATGGATCAAAAAACTCAATCCAACCTTCTGCTGCCTACAAGAAATGCACCTGAATAGTCAGAACAAACATAGACTCAAAATAAAAGACTGGAGGAAAATTATCCAAGCAAACAACACCCATAAAAAATCTGGAGTGGCCATACTAATATCAGATAATGCAAACTTTATACTCAGGAAAGTTGTAAGGGACAAAGATAGACATTTTATATTAATCAAGGTTTATGTAGAGCAGGAAGAAATAACTCTCCTAAACATATATGCACCGAATGAGGGGACAGCAAAATATTTAATACAATTATTGACAAATCTGAAAAATTATATCAATAACAACACAATAATGTTGGGGGACCTCAACACGGCTTTGTCAACACTGGATAGGTCAACCAGACTGAAACCCAATAAGAATATACTAGACCTGAGGAGAGAAATGGAAGAAAGAGGCCTAGTGGATATATATATAGGACACTCCATTCCCAGAAACCTGAATACACATTCTTCTTCAATGTACTTGGGACATTTTCCAGGATAGACTACATACTGGCACATAGAACATACCTCCATAATATCAAGAGGATAGAAATCTTGCAGGCTACCTTCACTGACCACAAGGCTCTGAAATTATATGTGAATTCTAAAGAGACACAGAAGAAAAACTTTAGCACCTGGAAGTTAAACAGCCTCATACATAATAACCAGTGAGTCTGAGATGAAATCAAAGAGAAAATCAAAACCTTCCTGGAAACAAATGATAATAAAGACACAAATTATCAGAACTTATGGGACACAGTAAAAGCAATAATGAGAGGAAAATTTATAGCTTTGCAAGCACACATCAAGAAAGAAGAAGGGGCTTACCTGAGTAGCTTAATGACACAGCTCATAAAACTTGAAAGTGCTCAAAAAAAGGACCCAAAAATAGGGAGACAAAAGGAAATAAACAAGCTGAGAGCAGAAATCAACGAAATGGAAACCCCCCCCAAAAAAAAATCTGAAAGATCAACGAAAGCCAAAGTTGGTTCTTTGAAAAAATAAAGAAGATTGATAGAACACTGGTAAAACTAACAGAGAGAGAGAGAGAGAGAGAGAGAGAGAGAGAGAGAGAGAGAGAAACTTGATAAATTTTATTAGGAATAAAAAAGGAGAGATCACTACTGATATGGCAGAGATTCAAAGGGTAATCAGAAACTACTTTGAGAAACTCTATGCCACTAAAAATGCGAACCTGGAAGAAATGGATGAATTCTTGGACTCTTATAATCTTCCACGGTTGAATGAAGAGGGTGTAGCATATCTAAACACCCCCATCACTATTGATGAAATTAAAACGGTAATTAAAAGTCTGCCCAAAAACAAAAACCCAGGTCCAGATGGATTCATTAATTAATTCTTTCAAACTTTCCAAGAGGAACTACTACCAATCCTGGCAAGACTCTTTCATGAAATTGAAAAAACGGAAACACTTCAAAATAGCTTTTATGAAGCCAACATCACCTTGATACCTAAATCAGACAGAGATTATACTAAAAAGAAAATTACAGACCAATATCACTGATGAATGCAGATGCAAAGATCCTCAACAAAATCCTGGCAAATAGGATTCAATGCCTCATTAAGAAGATCATCCACTACGATCAAGTAGGTTTCATCCCAGGAATGCAAGGATGGTTTAACATCCATAAATCTATCAACATAATACACAACGTCAACAACAAGAAAAATAAAAATCACATGATCATATCAATAGATGCAGAGAAAGCATTTGATAAGGTCCAACCCCCATTCTTGATCAAAACTCTCAGCAAGATGGGAATGGATGGAACCTTTCTCAATATAGTTAAGGCCATCTACCACAAGCCAGTGGCAGATATTATCCTCAATGGAGAAAAACTAAAAGCCTTCCCTCTAAATTCTGGCACAAGACGAGGCTGTCCTCTCTCATCATTCCTATTCAACATAGCACTGGAATTACTCGCTATAGCGATTAGGCAAGAAAACATATCAAAGGAATCCAGATAGAAAAGGAAGAAGTCAAGCTCTCACTGTTTGCAGATGACATGATACTCTACTTAGAAAACCCTAAAGACTCTAACAAAAAGCTTCTGGAAACAATAGACTCATATAGAAAGGTTGCAAGCTACAAAATTAACACACAAAAATCAATGGCCTTTCTATGCATCAATAGTAATAAGGAAGAAATGGATATTAAGAAAATAACCACATTCACAATAGTGTCACACAAACTCAAATATCTTAGAATCAACTTGACTAAAAATGTGAAGGACCTATAGAAAAAAACTATAAAACTCTGCTCCAAGAAATAAGAGAGGACACGCAGAAATGGAAACACATACCCTGCTCATGGATTGGCAGGATTAACTTCATCAAAATGGCAATACTCCCCAAGGCATTGTACAGATTTAATGTGATCCCTATAAAGATACCCGTGACATTCTTCAAAGAAGTGGATCAGGCACTTTTGAAATTCATTTGGAACAATAAACACCCTAGAATAGCTAAAGCAATCATTGGGAAAAAGAATATGTGAGGAATTAACTTTCCCCAACTTTACTACAAAGCAATAGTTATCAAAAGTGCATAGTATTGGAATAAAGACAGGCCCTCAGATCAGTGGAATAGGCTTGAATACTCAGAGAATGTTCCCCGGACATGCAATCTACCCAATTTTTGATAAAGAAGCAAGAAATCCTAAATGGAGCAAAGAAAGCCTCTTCAACAAGTGGTGTTGGCACAACTGGATAGCCACTTGAAAAAAAATGAAATTAGAACCCCAGCTAACATCATATACGAAGGTTAAATCCAAATGGATTAAAGACCTTGATATCAGACCTGAAACCATAAGATATATAGAAAAACACGTAGGCAAAAACACTCCAGGACATTGAGACTACAGGCATATTCAAGGAGGAAACTGCACTCTCCAAGGAAGTGAAAGCAGAGATTAATAGATGGGAAAATATTAAGCTGCGAAGCTTCTGCACCTCAAAGGAAATAGTGCCCAGGATACAAGAACCCTCCACTGAGTTGAAAAAACTATTTACCCAATATCCATCAAATAAGGGGATAATCTCCAAAATATACAAGGCACTGACAACGTTACAAGAAAAAAATCTAATCCCATCAAAATATAGGGAGAAGAAATACAAATGGCGAAAAGACACATGATAAAATGCTCCACATCACTAATCATCAGGGAGATGCAAATCAAAACAACTATGAGGTACTAACTCACACCACAGAGATTGGTACACATCACAAAGAATGAGAACAGTGTTGGCGGGAATATGGAGAGAAAGAACTCTTATCCACTGCTGGTGGGAATGCCGTCTAGTTCAACCTTTATGGAAAGCGATATGGAGATTCCTCCAAAAACTAGAAATCAAGCTCCCTTATGATCCAGGTATACCACTGCTAGGATTATACCCTACGAACACAAAAATACAATATAAAAACCCCTTTCTTACACCTATATTTATCGCAGCACTATTTACCATAGCAAGACTCTGGAAACAACCAAGATGTCCTTCAACAGACGAATGGCTAAAGAAAGTGTGGTACATATACACAAGGGAATATTATGCAGCTGTCAGGAGAGATGAAGTCATGAAATTTTCCTATACATGGATGTACATGGAATCTATGATGCTGAGTGAAATAAGTCCGAGAGAGAAAGAAAAACGCAGAATGGTCTCACTCATCTATGGGTTTTAAGAAAAATGAAAGACATTCTTGCAATTATCATTTTCAGAAACAAACAAACAAACAAAAAAAAAGATCTGGACGTTCCAGCTCACCTCATGAAGCTCACCACAAACGGATGAGTTTAGTTAGAGAAATAACTACATTTTGAACTGTCCTAATAATGAGAATGTATGAGGGAAATGGAAAGCCTGTCTAGAGTATAGGCTGGAGTTGGGTGTGGAGGATGGCGATTTGGGACATTGGTGATGGGAATGTTGCACTGGCATTGGATGGTGTTCTTTACATGACTGAAACCCAAACACAATCATGTATGTAATCAAGGTGTTTAAATAAAATAAAATATATTTTAAAAAAGAAATTGCCAAAGGCATAAACTTATTAACATAAGAGAGACTTCCTTCCTAATTGTTACATTTAGACGGGAATTATAGCAGTGAAAATAAGATAGTTCCATTAGTTTCACAAATAGATCTAGTCATATTGTGTATTTTATTCAACTTCATATTAAAATTAGGTCATGTAGAAGTATAGAAATATCACTTGTTTCATTAGAGAGCCCTGTATTCAAAGTTCAGTTAGAGAGCACTCCATGTAATCTCTCTATGTTGTCAGTAATTCTGTAAATTAGAACTCACAAATTACAAACCTGAGCATAAAGTTTCTTTTAAAATTGATTTTAATTAATGATCAAAATACCATGATTTACATAGTTATATGTAATTGAATATCAGGAGAGCAATTTTCCAAAATCAATCTCTCAACTTCCCTCCACCAATGTCCACAGGTTTTGTCCCATTTCCAGTCTGCCTCCTTAGCAGGCATATTTTTAAGTTTGAGTATTATAGTTTAAATCTTATGACTGCAGTGTTGTTAGCACTGTAACTTATATCTGTATACCTATAGTCTTACCACATGTTTGTATGTGTAGATTCTTCAGTTGTCTGTTGTCAGATGTCAGTGAAATGCTTACCCAGTCAGTGCTTTGTACAAAAAGAGCACTAAGAATCCAATACTTTAATTACTATTATTGCCTTGGTGACTACATATACAACTCTCATTATTTATGGCATTTTTCACTGATTCATCCTAATATTAAATAAATTAATATTGATAGTTCCAATAACAAATGCATAATGTGGCTTCTATGAACTTCTGATAATATTTTGGTAACAAAAGCATGTCATTTTTTATATATACATTCACTTGCCTATAAAATAAGTCAGTCTTAACAATGTTGAAAACATGTACTTACATATAACCTGGTTTTTATTTAATAACATTTAGTATGTTAGGTCGATCTTTATTATAACTGGTTTCTATATTTTTAAATTTATCACATACCTCCATAAGATCAAGAGGATAGAAATTTTGCAGACTACCTTCGCTGACCACAAGGCTCTGAAATTATTTGTGAACTCCAAAGGACTCAGAAGTAACACTTTAACACCTGGAAGTTAAACAGCCTCATGCTCAATAACCAGTCTGTCCAAGATGAAATCAAGGAAGAAATCAAAAGATTCCTGGAAACAAATGACAGTAAAGACAAACTATCAGCACTTATGGGACACAGCAAAAGCAGTACTGAGAGGAAAATTTATAGCTTTGCAAGCACACATCAGGAAGGAAGAAGGAACTTACCTGAGTAGCTTAATGACACAGCTAATAGAACTAGAAAATGCTCAACAAAAGTACCCAAGAATAGGAAGACAGAAGGAAATAACAAAGCTGAGAGCAGAAATCAAAGAAGTGGAAACCCAAAAAAAAATTCGAAAGTTCAACGAAAGCAGAAGTTGGTTCTTTGAAAAAATAAACAAGATTGATAGACCACTGGCAAACCTAACAAAGAAAGAGAGAGAGAGAAACTTGATAACTCGTATCAGGAATGAAAAAAGAGAGATCACTACTGATATGACAGAGTTTCAAAGGGTAATCTGAAACTACTTTGAAAAACTCTACGCCACTAAAAATGAGAAACTGGAAGAAATGGATAAATTCTTGGACTCTTATAATCTTCCACGGTTGAAGGAAGAGGATGTAGCATATCTAAACACCCCCCATCACCACTGATGAAATTAAAACAGTAATCAAATGTCTGCCGAAAAACAAAAGCCCAGGTCCAGAGGATTCACTAATGAATTCTATCAAACTTTCCAAGAGGAACTACTGCCAATCTTGGCAAGACTCTTTCATGAAATTGAACAAGCAGAAACACTTCCAAATAGCTTTTATGAAGCCAACATCATCTTGATACCTAAACCAGACAGAGATGCTACGAAAAAAGAAAATTACAGGCCAATATCGCTGATGAATGCAGATGCAAAGATCCTCCACAAAATCCTAGCAAATAGGATTCAATGCCTCGTTATGAAGATCATCCACTATGATCAAGTAGGTTTTATCCCAGGAATGCAAGGCTGGTTTAACATCCGTAAATCTATCAACATAATACACAACTTCAATAACAAGAAAAATAAAAACCACATGATCATATCAATAGATGCAGAGAAAGCTTTTGATAAGGTCCAACATCCATTCTTGATCAAAACTCTCAGCAAGATTGGAATGGAGGGAACCTTTCTCAATATAGTGAAGGCCATCTACCACAAGCCAGTGGCAAATATTGTCCTCAATGGAGAAAAACTAAAAGCCTTCCCTCTAAATTCTGGCACAAGACAAGGTTGTCCTCTCTCACCACTCCTATTCAACATAGCACTGAAAGTATTTGCTATAGCGATTAGGCAAGAAAAGGATATCAAGTGAATCCAGATAGGAAAGCAAGAAGTCAAGCTCTCACTGTTTGCAGATGACATGATACTCTACTTACAAAACCCTAAAGACTCTATCAAAAAGCTTCTAGAAACAATAGACTCATATAGCAAGTTGGCAGGCTACAAAATTAACACAGAAAAATCAATGGCCTTTCTATACACCAATAGTAATAAGGATGAAATGGACATTAAGAAAACAACCCCATTCACAATAGTGCCACACAAACTCAAATATCTTGGAATCAACTTGACTAAATATGTGAAGGACCTATACAAGGAAAACTATAAAACTCTGCTCCAAGAAATAAGAGAGGACACGTGGAAATGGAAACGCATACCCTGCTCATGGATTGACAGGATTAACATCATCAAAATGGCAATACTCCCCAAGGCATTATACAGATTTAATGCCATCCCTCTAAAGATACCCATGACATTCTTCAAAGAAGTGGATCAGACACTTTTGAAATTCATTTAGAACAATAAACACCCTCGAATAGCTAAAGCAATCATTGGGAAAAAGAATATGGGAGGAATTACTTTCCCCAACTTTAAACTGTACTACAAAGCAATAGTTATCAAAACAGCATTGTACTGGAATAAGGACAGGCCCTCAGATCAGTGGAATAGGCTTGAATACTCAGAAAATGTTCCCCAGACATACAATCACCTAATTTTTGATAAAGGAGCAGGAAATCCTAAATGGAGCAAGGAAAGCCTCTTCAACAAGTGGTGTTGGCACAATTGGATAGCCACTTGCAAAAAAATGAACTTAGACCCCCAGCTAACATCATGTACGAAGGTAAAATCCAAATGGATTAAAGACCTAGATATCAGCCCCCAAACCATAAGATATATAGAACAGCACATAGGCAAAACACTCCAGGACATTACAGGCATCTTCAAGGAGGAAACTGCACTCTCCAAGCAAGTGAAAGCAGAGATTAACAGATGGGAATATATTAAGCTGAGAAGCTTCTGCACCTCAAAGGAAATAGTGCCCAGGATACAAGAGCCCCCCACTGAGTGGGAGAAACTATTCACCCATTACCCGTCAGTTAAGGGGCTAATCTCCAAAATATACAAGGCACTGACAGAACTTTACAAGAAAAAAACATCTAACCCCATCAAAAAATGGGGAGAAGAAATGAACAGACACTTTGACAAAGAAGAAATGCACATGGCCAAAAGACACATGAAAAAGTGTTCCACATCACTAATCATCAGGGAGATGCAAATCAAAACAACGATGAGATACTACCTCACACCCCAGAGAATGGCACACATCACAAAGAATGAGATTAAACAGTGTTGGCGGGGATGTGGAGAGAAAGGAACTCTTATCCACTGCTGGTGGGAATGCCATCTAGTTCAACCTTTATGGAAAGCGATATGGAGATTCCTCCAAAAACTGGAAATCGAGCTCCCATAAGATCCAGCTATACCACTCCTAGGAATATACCCTAGGAACACAAAAATACAATACAAAAACCCCTTCCTTACACCTATATTCACTGCAGCACTATTTACCATAGCAAGACTCTGGAAACAACCAAGATGCCCTTCAACAGACGAATGGCTAAAGAAACCGTGGTACATATACACAATGGAATATTATGCAGCTGTCAGGAGAGATGAAGTCATGAAATTTTCCTATACATGGATGTACACGGAATCTATTATGCTGAGTGAAATAAGTCAGAGAGAGAAAGAAAAATGCAGAATGGTCTCACTCATCTATGGGTTTTAAGAAAAATGAAAGACACCCTTGTAATAATAATTTTCAGACACAAAAGAGAAAAGAGCTGGAAGTTCCAGCTCACCTCAGGAAGCTCACCACAAATAGTGATGAGTTTAGTTAGGGAAATAACTACATTTTGAACTGTCCTAATAACGAGAATGTATGAGGAAAATGGAGAGCCTGTCTAGAGTACAGGCGGGGGTCGGGTGGGGAGGAGGGAGACTTGGGACATTGGTGATGGGAATGTTGCACTGGTGATGGGTGGTGTTCTTTACATGACTGAAACCCAAACACAATCATGTATGTAATTAAGGTGTTTAAATAAATTAAAAAAAAAAAAGAAAAAGAAAAAAAATGAAAAAAAAAAAAAAGCAGGTTTGCCACGTGAAAGGCAAATGCCTTACCTACTGTACTATCGCTCAGACCCAAAGTGACCCATGCCTGAGACTGAGAGGAGGTCGTCAGAGACAAGAGACAGAGGGAGTCAGAGAGCGCGGCACATTTTCCATACATGTGCAGTGCAGACCGGGAGCAAGAGGGAGCTAACTAAACAAGACTACCAGTAGTGATAAAAATAGCCAGAGGCCAGATAAATGTCCTCAACAGGCTGCATGTGGCCTGCAGCCATAGTTTGAGGACTCCTAAGTTAATTTAATTTAATATAATGAGTAGTTTAAAGCAAAGAAGCTATAGATTTATTTATAATTTAGCTGGTTGGTTTTTTGGTTGTTTTTTTTTTTTGATGTGTATTCACACTAGTGCTTATTATTACAAATGAATGGAACAGATATGGCTAAACATAGGGAGGGAGTTACATAAACAAATATTAATGCAACCATAAAATTGAATAGCGTAGTCTTCAAAAATGATATTGAAATGACAGAGTTAGGAAATTGGAGAGATGATAGTAAAAGGATAAGGCATTTACCTTGCATGCAGTCAACCCTGGTTCAATTCCTGCATACATATGTTCCTTTTAGCACCATTTAAAGTATATATTCTTTCCACATAGAGTCAGGAGTGAGTCCTGAGCTTCTGGATATAAAGCTTTTTATTTAATAAAATGTTGCAAAAATACCATTAACGGAAAACTAGGTGCTTTTACAAGTATTTTATGATAATTGTCAGTATTCTTTCAGGAAACTAACTGTACATAAAATAAAATTTGAGCACTAGAAAAGACTAATATTATTTTAGGGTTGTTTTCCAATTTTTCAGTCTTATTAAAATAGCTTTAATGTTTACATCTATGTTTTCAAATAATACATTTTCTCAAAACTATCTATTCTTGGGTTACTTTAAATTTTATGTAAACCATCTCCATTCCACCTGTGCTTTGGTATTTAAAGAGAAATAGAGTTTGCAGAAGAATCTTTGCATAAAATATTTTTCTAAGACAGTGTACTACTCAGCAAAATCATCTGAAATTGGTCTTCTGAGAAAATATTATAAAAATAATATTAGAAGATAAATATTCTTTTTATGTCTTATCAAGGTATTTCAATAGCTCTCAATAAAGTTTTATTGAAAAATATAAATCCTGTTCTTAAATATTTATTGCTATATTTCATCATTGATTTTTCTTAATGAGTTTTTTATTTTACCTAGAAAGGCAATTTTATTAATGGGTAAATTTCTGAATATGTTTAATTTGGAGATCCCTTTTTCTTTATATATTTAAATATTTTTTCATAGTAACTGTACATTTTCTCACCTAAAATTCAAAATTGACTGTAAAAGTAGCTGCTCTCCTTAAATCAGTGAAGGATATTTGAGCATGTAGGTAAAGGTTTTTTATGTTTTTTTATGTTTAGAATTTTTCTTTCATTATTTTTCTTTCCCCTTGGCTTGCTAAAGAATTTACTTAGAATGATAATATCCAAAAGTAAGGAGGCAAGCAGAGACAGCTTTATGTGTCCTAGAAATAGATATCAATTGATTTTGCACCTCAAATAATGACTGGTAGTAGAAGACACTGGTTTTTGAATTAAAGTAAGAAAAATGAAGCAAGTTCTTTTAAAACCTGAATATACTGTTCACCCAATTAAGAAAGTGCATTCACTTTCAGTTGACAATGTGGGAAGGGACAGATAATTGCAGCTGTCTATGTCAACCTTGTAAAGAGCTTTCTAAAAATCATTAAGCATTTGGAAATTTTATTCAGCTTGAAAATTTTCTTTAACTGCACTCACACTTATTAAAACCACTCCCTGACCATTTTACCCACTGTTAGAGCTCTCCACATCATTATGTGAGGATCTGGCAGCCATTTTCCTGCTGCAGATCATAACATTTTTCTCACCAACATAAATTTCCATCAAAGTTACAAGAAGGATACTAGAAAAGTGTCTCAAAGTATGTCAAATATCCCTGACGACTGTATCAAGATGACATTAACAATCCGTCTGTTTTAATATAATTTATTTTTAAAATGCGTATGCCATGTAACTGACTTCATACATATTTTCGTGGCCATCATTAGCTGTGGCATAGTATAGTTATAACATGCTTTTAATACCATATCTAATTTTAGTTCAAGGCACTATGCCCTGACTAGTTAGTCTAGTTTTTTTTTTATAGTTGACTGTTGTAGAAAACACACTAGAAAAGAGTCATGAATTACTAAAGAAATGTAAAATGATTTTGTCTACTATGCTTTCTCCTCTTTATCCTATAGCCATGCCTACTAGAGTTCTGCAATGGCAATCTGTGTCAGCAGAGTCAGAAGCTCTTCATTTTGTACTTGTGCTGGGGGTGTTTCTTGTCATGGGAGTTTCATGTTCTTTTCCCTTCTGGCAATTTTACTACACTAAAACTGATAAACACCTATTGTTAAAATCAAGAGTTTCAGATTTCAATCCAATGCCAGTGGTTATTCTGAAAGACTTTTTCTTCCTAATTCTGAAATCCTTATTTGTGTTCCCGACATTAATTAGGTAATTAAGTTGAGACAAAAACACTAGAATTACTTTTACTGCAAGCTATAAACTTTATATACAACCAGAATTCATTCCAGCATCCTCTAACAGTCATGAGTTCAGTTGTCACTCTGCACTGAAGTCTGCTGAGCCTTGACTGGATCCTTTGAGTATCAACGTGAGGAGGAACATTTAAAATGCACTCAATATTATTCAGCACTGGTCATTGTTAGAGACTCTGTTTTCAGAACTGTGAAGCAGCCAGATAGAATAATGGGGCATTTTCTTCTTCCTGAGAATTGGAAAGAAAATGTGAAAAGAATGCCATTTCTCATTTCCAAAGAAATTTTTAGAAAAGACCATTTGTAAGGCTCTATAGAAATACATCTAATTAGAGGCAAAACTCTAACAACAAAGTCAAAGTCGTACAAGGTTCTCCTCAGAGGTGGAGTTGTTGATAATTTTTGAGATGATGGCAGTGAGAGTGAGTGTAATGATTTATCTGAAAGGTTTATTGTTTCATTTTTACACAAGGAGAGAAACTCTGTTTAGTATATAGTCAGATTTCTTCCCGAAGTTGACTTCCAGAGAGAAATGACATTCTCCTTTTATCTGTAAAGAAGTAGGTTTTGGGAAAAATGATAAGTTTGCTAAACAATGCACAGGGGACTTCTAGGTCACTCCAGGCCATGAATGGCTGGAATGTAGAGAAAAGATGGTTTAAGTGTCGAACATGCAGTAATGGACAAACACACCTAGAACTTTCATTTTAGTGAGTTGAAGTAATATTACCTTTGCTTAATTTCATGTCACAAAATATCTTTCCTTTATGATACTTCCAAAAAATAAGTATTTCAGATGGAACAATAATAATAATTTCACCTGAAATACTGAATTTGAGATAATGTTTAAGATAAACTTTAATTGTATCTAGTCATATACACAAAAGATATTAAGTTGAGGTTAGGTTTTCCTTTTCATAGATTATATTTGTGGACCTTGATTCTCTTGGAAAATAGCTGTACTAGGCCTCATATAATTACCATTGTCACCTTCATTTAATAAATCAAAAAAAACAACATTATACATTAATAACTTTTAATTGTCTCATCTATTGACTGACTTAATTTTTAGGGCCACACATAGCTGGACTCAGGTCATATATCCCCACTCCATTCCCAGCTTAATGCATAGAGATCACTCTTGGCAAGACTCAAGAGACCTAACATGGTAACAGGGTGCTAGGAATTAAACCTAATTCAATAGAATGCAATGTAAGTGCCTTATCCATTGAACTCTTTCTGGCCTCTGTACCTTCTTTTATAGTGTAGTTTGTAGAATCCCTTTATCATCCAGAAACTAAAAGTTGATTATCTAAATTTTTAAAGGAAAATATATATGTTTTATTGTTAAACAGGGCACTTATTGTCCATTTTAATAATAAATGTTTAAAGGGTCAGATAAAGTAATTAAGTAATTTTTTTAGAATTAGTTCCCTATGGTTGATATTTCCATATCATCTGTACATCCTAAATATTTTGATTATGAGAAAAATCTAATTATGAGAAGTTCTAACATGTATGTCATTGTCAGAAGTATGTGAAACAATAATACCCTGGCTTGTTATAAAAAGTAAAAAGCTAATGCTCATATTTATACCTTAAAAAATAAAAGTAAGGTGTGATCCATAGAATGTCATCTAAATCACAGAACTCAAACTTAATTTTCTTCCTCTTATCTTATACATCAGGATAATTTTTTCTGGATGAGATTTATATTTCCCCATCCCTGCATAATTCTTGCAACTCAAGAAACATTTACCAAACAGGGATGGACAGTCCCTTAATCTACAAATTAAATAGGCCTTAGTTACCTCAGCCAATAATCACAATAGTATCCTGATCCTGCATTAGTGAACTAGGTACAATAAGGTGGTTGAAGTTTTATATAACACTGTAGAAAAATTATCATAAATATTGTACAAGAATTTACTATGAGTAGGATTGAATAAAGAAGGGAAATGCATACAGACCTAAAATTGGTGCTTGTGATTACTGTCAGGATATGAAAGCCATTCAACTCACAGGACATTTCCCTCGCAAATGCCTAATGTTGGCAACTTTTGGTTTGAAATGCCAGATTGCATTATCCCACACTGTGAACATCAGGTGTCCTGAGGTATCTACCTCTGACTACAGTTGGTGCTTTGAGATGAGTATCAGTATGATTGCCAGTTCAATAATGTAATTTTGAGGAGGCAACAAAATGCTGGCAAACAACTCAAAATTGTAGAGTTGAGAGCTTTGCATAAAACACATAAAAAATTTAAGTGAGTTAGAGTTATGTTTCAGTAAGTAAGTAAAAACATGTTTTTCATTCTCTTTTTGTCTCCTCAAATAGTCATACACTGAGGTACTCAGAAGCATTTTGTATTCTAACTTCTTTGCTAATTTGGACATGCCACTGAAGTGTCTGTTCCTCCACAGATTTGTCTTGTGTAGCAAATCAACCTTTATCACCTTCATTATCTGAAGTTCTGAAACATCTGCTGCTTTTTCACTTCAAAGAAAACTTTCTGTAGAAGAAGGCAAGTACGTTCCCTTCAAGAAGAGAAATATACACTAATTTTACATTAGTGTAAAATATTAACTTGAAAGAAAGGAGTGATATTTCTCTGTGAATATCTTGTTTGTTTGTTGGACTATATTCCATAATTTTCAGGGACTCTTCCTGACTCTGGACTAGGGACTCCATCCTAGAACTTCTCACAGGACCATGTGGAGAAAGGATTGAACCTGGGCTTCCTTCATGTAATGCCTATGCTCAGTTCACTGAGTTATCTCTGATCCTTTAATTTTCTAATGCACTTCTTTTATTTAATTCTTGAAAAGGAGGCTTCAAGGTTGCCATGAGAATCTTGCTTCTATGAGCATTTTACAAAGGTACCTTTATAAAGATTTGTAAATTCTAGCACATTTACAAGGTGTTGTGTGTGGAGTCTCTTGGCAATTTCTTTTATCATTTCTGGCACATCCTGCCTCCAGTTCCTTGCTGCTACTAGAAATAGCCCACTCATCATCAGTTCTTTAAGGAGAAAGAGTGCTGATGATCTTGCCATCTAGCTACTATCCTGTAGGTAGGAGACATTGTTTTGGAAGCTTTTAGTTCTGCTGGGTGGGTTAGATTAAATTATAAACCTATATTTAATGTCCATCACTGAAACTGGCCCTCAGAAATCTTTAATAAATTCTTCTTTTTTTGGACTTAGAAAATTACCACTTGCTATGAATCTCACAAGTAGTCTATAAAAATTGCTATTAACTTCACTGAAGACAATATCAGACTGAGGAACTAAATTTAGTCGATTGTTTTAGGAGCAACATGGAGCACCAACAATGTATATTTGTAGTTTGTAGAAATCAAAATAACATAAGTCATAGTTTGCCTCTTATTTTTAATTATTTGATGCTTTAGTATTACTCTGCATCTGCCATTGAACTACATTTCAAAGGGAATTTATGTGATAGGATTACTCAGGTCATATGTTCAAAGATCTTTGGTTTATCATCTTTGAAACATATTTGTTACTTTTCATTCTTACTTATCTTGTGCTGTGTATTTTGCATGACATTTGTTCAATAAATTGCTTTACAAGATGCTTTGCAGTTATCATAGAAAGCAATTAATGAACAAGTTCTACTTTCGAAATAGATTGCATTAGAGCTGGAAAAAGAGCTCAAATGGTTGAAATACATGCCTGACTTGCAGTCATTAGGCACTGAGTTTGATCCCTGTCATTGCATGCTCTCACTTGTGCATAGTAGATGAAGCCTTGTTGAACACTAGCATTGCTAGGCCTGAGATGCAGTGTCCTAAATACAATGGAAAGACCCTGATTAAACTGATTTGATTCTGCAATCTAATATAATAATTGGGGGAATTCTCCATTAAAGACATAAAGTATCATAAAAGAAGTTCTAAAACAGAGTAAAAAAATTGCTTACAAATACTGATATATATTGCTCATAAAATTAGTCATATGTTAGTATAAAATGTTATGTTCTATGGAAGGGGATTTCTTCAGGAGGCTAGATCAAGGACATTAAATATGAAAATAAGGAAAAAAACATTTAACATTGTTGAAAGGTAATTAAAATATATTTTACCATATGTTCCTCTGCAGTTAGTTTGTTTCAGCAAAAACAAATTTCTAAAGCATTTATTATCCCCATCATTCATTTAAGAGATCTAATGTTCACATATGTCACTAGAGCTATGCAGTTAAAATTAGTCGGTTGAGATGAATTGAAGAAAATCCATTTATATGAAATTAATACATTATATCTAATGAGTCAATGTACATGGCTTTTCCCCTTTTATGAGGAAACTGCTAAAAGAATCGTCTCACACTTGAATCACCGTGACTATATTGGTTAAGGTCATTTGGAAGGCAGCACAGTCTGTATCACTCCTTTAATGAAGTGAAACATGGTGTATTAATTATAACGTATTCTCTTTAATTAGAAATGGAAAATCAAACATACTTTTCATCTAAAATCTTAATATATAAGACACTATATAAAATCCCTCTATATGTATCTTTCACTTAAAGTCCCATAGAGTGAAAAAGATCTTCATTTTAGTAGTTTATGCAACACTATTGTTTTTCTGAAAATTCTTGTTTTGGGGGCCACACCCTGTGACACTCAGGGATTACTCCTGGCTATGCACTTAGAAATAGCTCCTGGCTCAGGGGGGGCAATATGGGACACCAGGGATCAAACTCAGGTCAGTCCTGGATTGGTTGCAAATAAGGCAAACGCCCTACTGCTGTGCCCCACTCCAGCCCCACAACACTTTTTAATTCATAAAAAAAATTTTAAAAGGTGAAAGATTTGTAATTCACTTTGGTAACAATAAAAATTAAAAAAAAAACATTTAAAAGAAAGGATTTTCTTTAGGAGACTATAGAGATTCTAATGAGTGTATAATAATATTTGGCAAATAGAACAAGAGTAATAAATATGAAAGGAGTGTTTAAAAACAAGTTTATTTGTAATATATAATTTAATACATAAAACAAGCTATAACCTGTATTATATACATGTGTTTTATACATGTGTTTTAGGTATATAAATATATAGGTGTATATATATACATATATAGGTGTATATGTATATATATATGTATATATATGTATATATATATAAATCAATAGAAATAACATCAACTAACTCATGAGGACTAATATGGCTTACTGGTTAGGTCACACTTCAGTTTTCAGCACTGCAGTTACTATAATAAGGTCCTGTTCAACTTGCATCCTATTCTTAATTAACTCTTAGACTTAGGTTCCAATAAGATAATGTTCCAATACTGATCTTAAGATTTTGCTTTCTGTCCATGAAGCAAAACTAAATAAACTGACATAATAGAGAAAGCTTTCTTAAATAATAAGTAGTGACCATTTACCTCAAGGAACACCTACAATTCATAATAAATCTTATTAGAAACCACTAGAAAAAAAGATAAAATATTAATAAAGACTATTACTAAATGGGATATGAGACTCTAAAGTATACAATCATTTTGATCCTTTATGTCAGATTTTATCATAAATTGAAAAAGTGAAGAATAAAAATATTTTGAAAATCTCTTTCTAATCATATATTTTCCTTTTTTATGAAAACACCTATTCTAGACAACATTTTTTCTTTTCTTTCTTTTTTTTTGGGGGGGGGGTCACACCTGGCGACTCTCAGAGATTACTCCTGGATCTGTGCTCAGAAATCGCTCCTGGCAGGCATGGGGAACCATTTGGGATGCTGGGAATTGAACAAGGGTCCTTCCTGTGTTGGCCAAATGCAAGGAAAATGTACTACTACTGTGATGTTTCTTCGGCCCTTTTTTGACATTTTTTAAATATTCAAGACCAATGTCAGAAAATTGACCCTTGTGCTTTTTGTTGATTCTAAATGATATATAATATGGTGGATAAGCTGAATAAGCATTTCACACCCACTCATTAGGGTTGAATTTGAAAGTTTTATTTTGTTTTATGTTTTATATTATTGTCATTAAATAAGTATTTGCTGTGTCAAATGATTGGGTCTGACATGGATAAAAAAAGTTTTATTTTGTTTTATGTTTTACATTATTGTCATTAAATAAGTATTTGCTGTGTCAAATGATTGGGTCTGAACATGGATAAAAAATAGCTAGATGAAGTCAGAGAGCTACACAGACAATTCTCTATATTTTTAAGGACAGGTTTTTAAGTAAATTTTCAAAACTTACATAAATTTTTGAAATATTTTTAATAAAACAGTTAAAATATTACCTCAAATAGCATAAAAAACTTGTAGAGCCTGAAATACTTTTGCCAAAGTGAGAAAATTAGTTCACCCAAAATGAAGATTTAGTAAACACCAAGTATCTTTTTGCATATTATTGAAGATAAAATAATGCTTTTAATTTTTGATAAATATCTGTATATATTTCCTAGAAAATAACTAAAAAATCAATTTGGTCAAATATCCATTTTTCTAATTCCCATCATGTTTATTATTTGAATTAATTTGTGTCCTCATACATTCACATTTTGGGGGAAAATACTAGTACACATGAAACAGACTTCAGTGACTGAGACCTTAGGTGATACAATTAAGTTTAAATGAGCTTGAAGAGTGGGTCAGATGTTTGCTTGAACAAAGCTGATTAAGATTTGATTCCCAGCATCAGATATGGTCCCCTTCTGTGAGTGACCCTAGCCCTCAGCATCACTGGGTGTGACCCAAAAGCAAAACTAATAGCAGAACAAACAAACAAACAAACAAACTATGTGGGCCAGCAATTTTACTTATAGGTATAAGTTAAGTATATACAAATACAAAATGACAATTGAAAACGTTATTCAAGATTAGGAAAATGCAAATAAAGATAACAATGAAATAACATGTAACTGAGAATGGTACATATCAAAATGGTAAGGTGTAATGAGAATGTCATCTGGTTCAGCAATTATGGAAAGCTTTAGGTAGATCTATCAAAAAAACAAGTAGAACTACCATGTATGTAATGAAGTGGCAACACTTCTTAGGATCTAGCCCCAAACTCAAAAACATCATTAAAAATGATCTGTGTTCATCAGCACATTTAGTACAATAGTGAAGATGTGAAAAAATTCTAAATGACAAACTACAGATGAATTGATCTAGAAGTTGGGGTATATATACACAATTAAATAATAACCAGTTCTAAGAAAGAACTAAATCATGAAATTTTCAGCAGCAACATAAATAGAGCTAGAGGATATCAGGTTGAATGAAGTCAGTCAGGACTAGATACAGAATGATCTCCTCATTTGTATGACTAAAAGATAAAATTTAAAGTAGTAGCAAAAAACAATAAACCAGAACTGATTGACATGACAGAGTTGAAGGGGAAGACTTGAGAGGAAGTAATAGGAGAAGAAGGAGATGGGTGGGAGTGATGTTGGAATTATTTGTATGATAACCCACCAACAGTGGTTAATTATTAATAGTTAATTAGAAACCATAGAATCTCAATAAAAATAAAATAATTTAAAAAATCCCCACAGGTTTTGAAGAAAACCCAGCTTCTGTTCATTGCCCCATAATTTCATTGTATTGGTTTTGTTTTGTTTTGGGGACACATCAAATGGTACTCAGGACTTACTTCTGGTTCTGGTTCAGGGATAACTCTTGGAGGGCTTGGGAGACAATCTGAGGTGCTATAGGCTGAACCTGTGTTGGCCATGTGTAAAGCAAGAACATACCAGTTGTAATATCACTCAGACCTTGGCAGCACTATTATCAATATCCTGGGGGAAAACTGTCTGTACAACAATAAATGAGTGGAAAGAAAAATGTAATGTATGTATGCAATGATATATGTACACGATGTACTACTCAGCTATAAGGCAAGATTAAGAACTTTTGTTGTTTTGCTTGTTTGTTTTTGTAGCTGTAATATAAATGAAAGTGTTTCAGTGTTCAGAAAAAAGAAGTCCCATATCTGCAGGTAACATTTAACACTTTGGAGGTAGGCATGGCATGGCCATATAAATATGAACTCCTAAAACTAAATATTTACACTCTTTTTTTTGTAAAATATATAAATCTTTATTTAAGCACCATGATTACAAGTACTCTTGTGAATCTATGTTACTATATGAAAAAAAGAAAAGATAGTTTTTTGGAAAATTAGTTCAGTGGAGAGAATCCTTGCATTGCATGTGGACAGTTTAGGATTGTCCCCAGTACCACATATGGTCTTCTGAGCCCACCACAAGATATCCCTAATCTCAGAACTAGGACGAAGTCCTGAGAACAGCCAGGTGTGTTGCCCTCTCCCCCCAAAAGTTAAACACAGTGAACTTATAGATAAATATTTTTAAAGGCATATTTTGTTAAATTCATAAATATGTATATTTAATTTTGTGGAAACATGAGAAAATAAACTATAATTACCTATTTTAATAGAAAATATTCCACAAATACTCAATCTCTGATATACATTATCTAAATTAGTACATTAAACTTCAAAAGTATGGATTTAACAATATATATATAATATCTGTAAATCAAGAGGTGATCAAGTATTACATATCCTTTGACCAAGGAGCTAGTAAGTTACGGAAACCATTTTTTTGTTTGTTTGTTTGTTTGTTTTCTTTGGGGGAGCACACTGAGCTGTGCTCAGAGATTACTCCTGGCTCTGCACTCATAAATTGCTCCTAGCTTTATGAACCATATGGGATGCTGGGTATTCAACCCACATCTGTCCTGGGTCAGCCACATGCAAGGCAAACGCCCTACCACTGTGCTACCACTCCGGCAATAAAGTTTATTATTCTATAGCTTGTTGAATGATTCTTAACATTATCTGAAGTTTCCGCTGGTATAAGCATCTCTGTATAAGAATTTAATTCTGCCATATTAAGAATAAAAATTAAAAAGATGAGTGAACTGAAAAAAATTGTTATTTTACTCACACTGCAGAGCCTCTTTTTCTAGAAATATCTTTATAAAATTTCCTTTTTTGTTGTTAACCAAATTTTGTTTTCAACAATATTAACAGTGGTGAAATTTACTCTAAATCTACTGTATAAATTTACAATGAGAAAAGAAGACATATAGGTAGAGAAATCAATTCTACTTAATACTCTTCAATAGCAAAAAAAAAGATGAGTTGTTTTGATCAGAGGTGAACAAAGTATCTAAACATTTTCATTTTACTAAAAAAAATGTTTTAGTCAGTGGGAAGATACAGACTTAAATTTAACTGGTTGACTAGAGTTCATCATATCTATAGTGTTTCTAGAACTGTCTATCTCCTCCTCCTCTTAATTTCTTTCTTTCACCTTGCTATACTCTGGGACCAAGGGTTTTCGAAAGAACTACCATTTAAACTATTGCAGGGACATTGGTAGGGTTAAAAAAGGACAGAAATGGGGCCAGAGAGATAGCATGGAGGTAAGGCGTTTGCCTTTCATGCAGAAGGTCATCAGTTCGAATCCAGCTTCCCATATGGTCCCCCATGCCTGCCAGGAGCAATTTCTGAGCATGGAGCCAGGAGTTTCCCCTGAATGCTGTCCGGTGTGACCCAAAAACCACAAGCTAGGAGCAATTTCTGAATGCAGAGCCAGGAGTAATCTCTGAGCACAGCTCAGTGTGCTCCCCCAAAGAAAACAAACAAACAAACAAACAAATGGTTTCCGTAACTTACTAGCTCCTTGGTCAAAGAATATGTAATACTTGATCACCTCTTGATTTACAGATATTATATATATATATATTGTTAAATCCATACTTTTGAAGTTTAATGTACTAATTTAAATAATGTATATCAGAGGTTGAATATTTGTGGAATATTTTTTATTAAAATAGGTAATTCTAGTTTATTTTTTCACGTTTCCACAAAATTAAATATACATATTTATGAATTTAACAAAATATGCCTTTAAAAATATTTATCTATAAGTTCACTGTGTTTAACTTTTGGGGGGAGAGGGCAACACACCTGGCTGTTCTCAGGACTTCATCCTAGTTCTGAGATTAGGGATATCTTGTGGTGGGCTCAGAAGACCATATGTGGTACTGGGGACAAGCCTAAAAACCTAAAAAACACAACCAAAAAAAAAAAAAGCAAAAAAGGACAGAAATAATATCCAAGCCAAGGGCAACACAATGGAATCAAGAGACACAAACTTAAACAATCTAAACTTAAAATAGCCTATTATACTGGCAGGCTGGAGGGCAGAGTGTGGTATGGGATGTACTCAGGGAAAATAGTTGGAGGAGAGTAGACACTGGTGGTGGTATTGGTCCTGATTCATTATATGTGTGAAACCCAACTATGAAAGACTTTGTAAATCTCAATGGTTTCCACAAAATTGATCTTAAAATAACTAACAACAACTATGAGCCTCCTATATGAATATAGGGTACTGGAAACAGTGATCCAGTGCATTTGGAATACATAAATCTTAAACAAAATAAGAAACAGATATGTCTTTGTTTTTTAAACAAAGTCCCAACTGCACTAGTATGCAGAACATGTTTCATCTTCAAAAATCCAGCTGATCTATATGGCACAATAAGTAGAATCCATGATTGAAAAACTTGGTTGAGTAAGACTTGAAATAATCATGTTTACTGCATATAAGCAGTTTCCACCTAGTAAAATTCACCTTCAGTCTCCAGTGAGAACCTTCATGTGTGCTTCCCTGCATAGGAGAGTGTATGTCTCTTATTTATAAAGAATTCTAAGTTCCTGAAACTATTATACTTTCTGGGTAGATGTAAATTAAACAATGATAAATTTTGGAGGAGTAAATGACTAGAGAATCTATACTAGCAGGTTATAGTAATTCTTTGTTCTAGAATAAGGATTTAACTTTCAAACTAAACCTTATCCTGAGGTTAATGAGGCCAGAGTTCCCTTGCATTTGTATCTTTCAAGTAATATATTTTAGGAGTACAATTTGAGAAAAATCAAAGTTCAATCTATAACAACTTCGAAACAGAATAGTATTTAGCTGAACCATACCTTGTTCCTCATAAAACACTGTGAAACTCATTGTTTTCAATATTTATGAAGACTATGAATTCCAATTTAAGAGTTCTGAATAATCTGTATAAAATCTTAATTCAAGCAGTCCCTAAAATGGAAAATGTGACTAAAAATGATTTACATTTGACAGAAAAAAATTGTGGGTGTTAAAGAATAATCATGTATTTCTTTGGAATACCTTTTTTTTTTGTTTAATTATTTTGATTTTGGGGTCACACCCGGCAGTACTCCTCTCCTGGTTCTACACTCAGAAATCACCCTGACAGGCACGGGGGACCATATGGGATGCCGGGATTTGGACCACCATCCTTCTGCATGCAAGGCAAACACCTTACCTCCATGCTATCTTTCCGGCCCAGCATACCTTATTTAGGTCAAGAATTATTATGGAATTAAAGGATAAATGATAAACCTAAATCATTTTTGTATTATTAATGATGGTTAATATTTTCTGCTTCTTTTCCAACCCTCTATTTTTTATGTGTGTTGAGATAACTAAAGTGGTGGTGGTAGTTGACGTGGTACTCACAGAATGTGTTGTCCTTGCTTCAGTTTTGCACATTTTAGCTATAGTTTTGATGTGCCAGGAGATGTTTACTTTGTATTAGTTCCAATAAGTAAACAACTACACAGCTAAGAGATCACACTTGTCATCAATGTCTGAGGTAAATTCATAGACTCTTGCTTATAAGACAGTTGTTCTTTCAATGAACTATACCCAAGTCTCTTTATTATTAGTTATCTATTGAGACATTTTCCTCACTAAAAATAAAATAATTTTGTCCTTTATCAAATATTAGAAAAGAGTACTAACTTGCCATTCTGTCTCTAGCAATTAGGACTCATTTAAATCTAGAAGCAAATGCAGGCTATACTTTATTCTTTCTAAATATAGTCTCTTTAAATATACTTTTCATTAATTTAAAATTTTTATTTGCATATGATTGTATTTCTGATTTGTGCTTTTTCATTTCAGAAATATGTTTGATGCATGTGTATTATAGGTAATAAATACCCAAATATACTATTGCTTTCAAAAAGAAAAATTATTAGCCGTATTTTTAAATGTGCAAAGTAGAAACTATTATAAAAAGTGAACTATGTAAAAGTCATATAATAAATGTTATCTGGCAATAATCACTATATCTATATCTGCCATCAAATAAAGCATATTTTGTTAGCTCAGACTCAAGATCCGTCCCACAAAGACTGAAGGAGACTAGAGTACTGCAAGAAAGCAAGGGAGTTTATTCCAACATCCTGGGGTCAACCACCTCCTATGGAAATGGTGACACTTTTAAAACTGTGGATTTATATATTGCATCAAACAAACTGTTAGAATTGGTCATAGGATATATCTTGCAGCAGACAAAACTGCTCGAGTGGGTTGTAGGCTCAGTGAGAGGAAATCATGCATCTTGAGGCACAGGATGAGGTTACCATCTAGACATCTGACTGTTGTAGTATTTGTATGTATATGGTCTGGTTTCAGGAACTAGTTGTGCTTCTGGACCTAGCCATTGTTCCTTAAACTTGAGCCTGTCAATGCTATTTCTGAGTGTCTAAGCAAAGCCAGGGTTACAGAAGCAAAAGAGTGGTTAGTCCAAACATATATTTTAACTAATATTCTAATATTCTCTTCTAATAATTTGAAAACTGCCATATACACAGACACACACACACACACACAGCCTGACAGAGTAAGGAATTAAACTTTATGATTTTAGTTTTTAGTTTTTGGGCCACATCCAGTGATGCAGGTGAGGTGAGATGTGTGTTACTTTTGGACGGCACTCAGGAAACATTCCTGACAGACAGTCTCAAAGTGCTAAGGATCAAACTTTAGGTCTACAAACATGCAAGGAAAAGCCCTATCCATTGTACTATCTCACTGAATAAAAAAATGAAACTTTGAAAATACTACACAGAAAAAGATTAGCAAAAGAAATTTTGTCTTCATAAAATATACTTATAAAGCAAATGATGACAATAAAAAAAGATATATAAAATTGACTGAACAATTTAGATTAGTGTGTTAATCAGTCCACTATCCCAATGTTTTTGCTGCTATATACTCAACTGAAAAAACAACTCTGAAACAAAAGTAACCTGCCATGTATGAGAGTATAAATAGTAATAATTTGGTATCATGCAAATATCTATGACTATTGAAATAGAAACACAAAAATTTCCCCTGTTGTTGAAGGCTCATAATCTTATCATATACTTTATGATTTTCTAAAGATGGCATGGCATCATCTGTCTTTTTTTCAGTTCCCAATTGCTTGGAGACAGTGATCAAGGAAGTAAGGAAAAGACTGACCTCTGATTTCTAGCATATCCAGAAGTCCTCTTTTTCATTTTAATGCTAACTACACACAATGCAAAGAAAGCCCCATTCACTTTGCCCTTATTCATTGTTCCTTCCTATAGCATCAGACACTCACCAGCCATTCAATCTCATTATGTGCAAAGTCCTGACTGCTGCTTCTAGCATAAGGAAGAGGAGCACATTTGGAGGGGGAAAGAAGGCTTTTAGATAACAGGGCTTTATTTCCTCACATCATCATTTAAAAACCTTTTAAAGAGCAGTCTGAACCTCTGATGGTAATGTCTTGCCTAGCAATTAGCAGTGGAGGTGCTGGGCTTTAAAAGGCTTTTAAATTATGTTATGAAAGGTCCTCCTACAATGGGCTTTCATTACACAGGGTAAAATCCTTTTACACCACCTAATTCTAGGGCACAACTACTAAGCTCTACTCTGCGAGTCACAGCCAAAGATTGACAGCTTGAAATTTACTAGACACAAGATTTTTAGTATAACGTGGTGGCAAAGTGATACCCAATTTCATATGGAAATTGCGGTTTTTTTTCTTTTTTTCTTTGAGTGGACTAATGAGCAAACTTCAAAAGTACCATAGATTTAGTTCTTGCTTATCTGAAGTCTATCCAAGGGCATTGGTAAAACTTTGAACAGAAGGAAAAAAACTGACCTCCTTCTTTGCTAATAAAATCTAAGGGCTGGAAATCTCAGAACATACCCAAATGCATTTATGACATTGAACCGGGTAGAATAGACATACTCAACTTTGAGCTGTGAGTATTTGAATAGGAGAGTCCTTCCCTGAAGAGCAGAAATTACCCACACTGAAAATAAATAAAATGTTAAAAAAAAACCTAAATTGTTCATAATCAAAACCTGCTCCTTACATGGTTTATTAGAGATTCTCAGTCACAGGTATCTATTTTCTCCAGGGGCTTTTTTTTTTCTTTCCTATTTAGAAGAATCAGTGAACAATATTCTAAATAACTAGAAATGAAAAAAAAAAGGATATGAAAACTGGCTTTGAGTCTAAATAAGTTTATGTCCTTGATAAATTTGCTAATACCTTTACATTTTGATGCAAAGAGAAACACAACTCAACTGGCTGACTCTAAGCCCCTTAAGGGAGCAGCACTGTTAAATGTGAAAAATATTGGCTCCAGGCTGTCAAAACCGAGACTTATTTTTTTTTGTCTGTCTATCTGTGACATACTCCCTTACCCCTTATTTTTTTTAACCCCCTTTGGGGAATCAATCTCCAATCCAAAATCCTCATCAGGCCACAGACTTTTAAAGTCAAACTGAAATGCTCATGATTTTCTCCACTTCCTTAGTGCTTTAGGTAATAAAATGCCATTTCCCACTCTGCTATCAGCTTCCCAAGCTAAGATATTATTTCCCTCCCCAATTGATTTATTTCTACGTTTTTCCAGGCAAAACTGATTTTCTATATCTTTGAGCAAATTGCAGAACTTTATTTGCTTTGTTAAATTTATATTTCAGATCCTGTGAGCATTCTTGTTAACATTTAAGGAAATAAATTTTGCTTTCAGAATCAGAATGAATTTAGGTGAGCCAGGAATTTGGAGTTGTTTATTTGGTGGACTGTTTTAGTCGACTTGGAATTTTCTTGAACTCTATAGATTTTAATTTTCATTTAGGAACAAATAAAAATTTTAGTACACTTTTAGCTAATAATTTAATTTTATAATAATTTATTATCTAGCTAAATATTTTTTAAAATTGATTAAAAAAAGTTAGATTAAGAATGCTATCCATACTTCATTGCAAGCAGATAGAGCACCTTAAGTAATGATATTTTAGGGAAATAATAAAATGAGGAAGAAATTGTCTAGCCAAGATGTATCTCAAAGGCACAAAGAATACATTTCTTTCTGATGTTATTACTAAGCTTTCAAAGGATGAAAAAAACCAAGGCACCACCCAGAAAACAGTGGACCCTTCAGAAAAAAATTTTAAAAAAATTTAAAAGTCTTGTTAAGAATTTATATAAATATATATTTATAAGCATAAAATATACATTAAATATATAAACACAACATTGAAAATCCAAAGCTCTTCTTTACAATGCCCTAGCAACTCTCCCCTCTTACCCAAAGTAAGAGAAGTTTAGAGATTCCTATTATGAAACCAATTTTGTAGACCCTGGAGAGAGAGTACAAAGGGGAAGACCGTTACCTTTCACCTGCATGAGCTGTGTTTGACACTGAACCCGGCCAAGTCATCCAAGTCATCCTTGAGTGGAGACTTAGGAATAAGCCCTGAACAACAATAAAAATAAAACAAAAAAAGATACAAAAATGAACCTTTGATTTATCTCCATCTCTCTATATCTCCTCACATTTCTCTAAGTAAAAATAAAATGTTTTAAGTAAAGCTATTTTACTTAATTATTTTGTCACCATCTGAAATTTTTTTCTATAAGGCTTCATACAAGGGCTTTTCCAGAAGAGTAATTTTTTCTTCTAACCTAAACCCATGGCTCCTGAGAATTTGGGAGGTGGAGACTAGTTTATGTTCAGACAGACCAAAAGGACTACAGGTATAGCCTTGTGGGGCTGATGGAATGCTGGTAGGATACTAGCATAATAAGTATAAGTGCTTATATTAGATTTGACCAGTCCTAACTTATAGGAGGCATTTTCAGGGTGAACAAGATAGCTCCAGCAAAGGAGTAGAACTGTTCTCAAGACTATCTTTCTCATTCCCCAATTCACAATAAGTGACCACATCAATTTCTTCATTACTTGTACTATTGTCTTTTAACAATTGTCTTTATAAAATAAAAAACTTCAGGAATTGGAATAGAAATAAATAGAAAGTCAAATATCTTCAGTTATATCAAAGAAAATGTTGCTTAAATGTTATCTACTCTATGGCTTTGATTTCAGAACATTAAATTAACCAAGTTTTTGCTCTTGCAATGCTATATATACCAATGTTAAAAATAAAAGAAAGAAATGAAGGACTCAACCAATCCCCAGAGAGGCCAGCAAAACCTCCCAAAGTAAACATACATCTACTAAAGAATAATGACAGCACAGCAACAAGAGATATGTATAAATTTCCATAAATAGATCTTTTTCATTTTCTTTTTTCTGCTGATGCAAATAAAACTTTACTACAAGGCTTACATCTATTACTCACAAACTGTGCCAACAGTTCAAACTTTTGTTCTTAACTGAGAGAAAACAGATTATTGACCCAGATCAGAAGTCAGTGTCAGCGGTTCCTGGTCCTGTGAGCAGACAAATTACATGTGAGGGATTACATAAACTTCTTAACTTTTTCTGGCTTCAGTTTTCTCATTTGGTATAATAATGTATTCTTGTCTAAGACATTTAAGAAAATAAATATTTAAGAATTTTATAATGACTATGTAAACCTTTATCATTTAATGGTGTGAAATGAAGATAAACACTGCTCACACTAAAAATAATCAGCTGTTTACATGGTAAAGAATTAAGCAAGTAATAAATAATACATGAATTTATACTCATCCTCATTTTGTTTGGTTTGGTTTTGAGGCAATCACCTAGTGATTCTCAGGGCTTATTCCTGGCTCTGTGTTCAGGGACCACCTGGCAGTTGTGGATGACTCTATATGGTGCTGGGGATTGAACTCAAGTAGGCAATGTGCAGGCAAGCAACTTACCTACTGTAATACTGATACTCTTATTGTCAATATTAAACAATTGTTAATATAAGCAAGACATAATATGTTGACATTATACATGAGTGCAGAAAAATATTGGCTAAAATTTTCTACAAAAATCATTTCAGAAATTCTTGTGAATGTTCAAGTTTAGCCTTTGGTGGTTTGATGGTTTTTTTTTGTTGGGGGGAGAGTGAGAACTAATTGCTATCAACCTTACTCAGCACCCATGGGATCACTTGTCACAATATTGACTGACCAAAAGGTTCAATGATCAGGTTGATAGCTCTGGAGACTGCCACAGGCTAGCTTTGGTTCAGTTGAGTTAGAGAAGTTCTTTGAATTCTCTCAGGAAAGTTGGTGCACGAATGATGTATAAAGAAAATGAGAGACCACACAATTCAATGTGGGAGAAAACAGTGTTTCCTAAGTTCAAGGTGAAGAATAAGGGGTATAAATGAGAGACTAGTCAGTCACAGTTTTTCCTATAGTATAAAAAGAATGCTCTTTTATGATAAATTACAACATGACTCTCTTGTAAATGGAAAAAAAAAACAATTCGGATGGCTTCTGATAAGTAGATACATTTCAAGTAAGAATCTAGACTTAAGAAGAGAGGATAAATTTTAACATCTTAAAGCAGTTCCCGTCCGGCTAGTCCTGGATGTCAATACTGATTAGGGGAAGTTGCAAGGAGCCCATTTTTCCCATTTTCTGAGCAAACAGGTTTTCTTTTAGGGGCTAATACAGGTAACTAACTTCCTAATGTTTGACTAAGAAATAGTTTTTAAGAAAAAACAAACTTATCTGATCGTGATGCAAATGTACCTGGTGAAAGTTTTTCTCAATAGTCCAATACTATTTCCTGGACAAAACTTTGGATGTAAGTCTAAGGCAAGAGTTAGTTATCAAATGCTCAAAGATTTTTAGAGACGTCCAAAAGACAGAACACTTCTTTCTGTTTAAAACAGCAAGGGCATATAAAAGACAAAAAGAAATAAAATTGTTTTTTTCTGCTGAATTTTTTAGGTAATGTTTGCCTGTAATAATCCTTATATTAAGAAGTAAAAGGTTTTACTATATACACACAAACTACAACATAAGGGATATACATATTAAGGCCAATTAAATGTTTGTTATGAAGCAAGTAGAATGTCAGTACTGTTAACATACATCTCGTCAGCTATCCACACTGAGGAAAAAACTTCTCAATGGGCATTCTTGGTAAGATATTTTTCAGGAATTTTTGACAGTTATCCACACTGAGAGAAAAGCTTCTCAGTGGCCTCTGGTGAGATTATTTCTCAGGAATTTTTCATCAGCTACCCACACTAGGGTATGAACATCCTAGCCAGTCTTCTGACTGACTTACTCTAGAAATATTAAAATTCCTATTATGTTAATGCTGTGCCAGGAGACCACCAGTGCAATATTTGGTGTGCAAGTACAGGAGCATGGCATATAGGAAAGACATCTTTCTCAGGACCTCGGACTAGGTGTTCTCAGCCATCTCCTTCATCCTTCAGGATTTTTTTTTTGATTATTAAAAATCACTGTCTTTAAATGAAGCAAAAACACTTGATCCTATTGTAATAGTATAAGATTAAAATAGAGCCACTCATAATAAATTCCCATAATACCATTATGATATCTCTTCAGAAGAATAATAGCAACTGTTTAATTTTCCTCTAAGGTAAGTTTTCCAACAGTAAGTATTCTATTTGTACTACTGAGACTCAGCCCTCCTCAATTATTTTTTCATTTCTTTTAGGAGATGAACATTTACTGGGAGATAACTAGGATTTTTAAGATAACTTCAGTGCAGTATTTCAGAAAGTATTCTGAAATGTCAAGAAAACTTTCATATCATAATAGATTTTAATGTAACATATAAATGTGGAAGGATCCCATGATATGTCAATATCATAAAAGAAATGGTTTAAAAATAAATCCACGTGCTTTTATTTACATATATCACAAAATGTATGCCATGCTCTGAAATTGTCCTACATGGTAAAGCAATAGTTGTTCTCAGTTCAGCTGTTCTCCAGAATGTCATAGTGAAATCATCAAAAACAGTTGTTTCCTCACAGGTGCTGCTTCAGAAGGTGCTTACTCACCATGGCGGAAGCAGAATCATGAAACAAAGTGACAGCAAAGGTGGGATTCAAGGAGACAATTTTTAAAAAATCATTTTTCACAGATAAGAGCAGATCATCAAAACATAATAAACCATTAGAAGAAGCACAGACACATTTTGAACAATTTTATGTTATATTTTGTACTACTTATTTAACTCCACACAAATGTATTAGACCATGTACTAACAATTCACATTCATGATATGTGCTGGCATTGCATTTGGTTATGAGAAACATAAATATATATTGCTGGACTGCATCTCAAAATTAGAAACTTACATTCTTTTAAATATGTCATTCCATGACACTTGTCATTATTCTCAAAATAAGAAATGTATAGATCACTTAAATATAATATAGAGAATTTTTGATAGAATTACAAAACAAATCTGCATTTCATTAACTCACACATTTAATACAAATACTATATCCTAATTATTAAAATTCTTTATGTATATTTTCTATATGTAATTATTAATCATTAAATGTAGTCCAAGGATAAGCAAACAGTCCAAACCTGAATTACTGTCTACTTTTATAAATAAAGTGTCACTTGAACCAAATCACATAATTATTATTATTTAGTCTTTGGCTACTTCTAGCTGCCATATCAGAATAGAATATTTAAGATAGTTTTAAAGTCTAAAATATTTACTATTTTGTGTTTTAATAACCCAAAAGAAAAGTCTTTGGACCTCAAAAGGAGTTCACAAGGGCACAAGAGGGGCAGATGTATATGTTAAAAGAATGGGTAACTATCTCAAAAGAGCTTACATACCAGCAAATCCTTCCTCATGTCAGATTCTTAATGTAGCATAAAATAAATATACATATAACTGTGGGATCCTGGGTTCTAAACAAGAAAAGACATCATTTTATAAAGGCCATATGTCAGGCTTCTCTTAGGTTCTGAACAAGGAGGAATGTCATTTTCTAAGAACCTCATGTTGTAAGCCACATGCTAGGTATTCTCAAGCCTATTTCCATTAACACCATCCCAATTTACCTTGCCACATCAGATAGTCTATCTAGAAGGGCATGGGGGCAGTAGGAAGGTACTCTAGACAATAGTCAATCATTTTAAAGATCTTCAGAAGCTAGAATCTCCCTATATGGCCTCCCTAAATAATCTGACTCATGACCTTCGATGGAATTTGTTTCCTGCTAGAGACAATCCTGACTGGTCAGTTTGGAGCTGTTGGTAGACAGATTAAAGTTTTGTTCAGCTTTATTTCAATTTTGTGGTTCTTGTCCTTTCACTCCAGGACCTAACAATAATACATATTGCCACATTAGATAACTTGGTTTATTTTTAAGTTTTTAAGATTACTTTATTGAAATGTCATAGTAACGAGGTTGTTCATGATACAGATGTTTTGTCCACAGTTACAAAGTTGTTCATTATTGAGTTTTAGTCATGGAATATATAACACCCTTCACCAGCACACATTTCCCACTACTAATGTCTGGGACAGGCACTATTTTCTATCTCTCTCTCTCTCTTTTCTTTCTCTCTTTTCTCTCTCTTTTTAAAAATTGTGATTTGCAATATTGTTATTACTGAAAGTGTTTGATCCATATCAATATATCCTCTCAATATTCAGTTCTTGTCCAGAGTGACCATTTCCAAATATCACTGTCATAGTGATATTTCTCTGCAATAACTGAACTCCTCTGCTCTGTGTGACAAGCTTCCTGCTGTAGTAGATCAACCTGGTCCTCATCTCTATAGTCTTCGGATACCATATTAATTTGTATATCCCACAAAAGAGTGAGATTATTATATGTCTATCCCTCTCCCTCTGATTTATTTTGCTCAGCATAACAATCTCACTATCCATCTATATATAGCAATTGTTTCTCCTTTTTTCTAACAGATGCATAGTATTCTATTGTGTAGATGTACCATTGTTTTTTCAGCCACTCCTGCCAAAAATACCATTTTCCTTTCTATCTAACAGATCCGAAGACAACACCGAAGAAGGAAGGGAAAGGAGGCACTGACTGAGCCTCCGATAATCCCTCCACATACCTACCAGAACCAATCCCTCCCCACCTTCACCTCAACGTTGCCAGGCCCCCTCTGCTGGCTAGTCCACTCCATACGAGAACAGGTTGTTCATATGGGCCAGCTAGGGAGTACCTGGACAGGGAGAAAGGACTCAGGCAGGAGAGGGAGGGGGAGAAAGAGGAGAAGTACAAAATAGAGCATGCAACAGAGATATAACCCCTCAGGAGATGCTGGCAGGTTCTGAAGAAGGCAAGGTACATACCCCTTTCTCATCCTTAGGTGATTTTAATTGGAAGCAACACCACAAATCCTTTTCTGAAAACCTGTTCAATTTAATCCAGCTTCTGGGACAGTATTCATGACCCAGAAACCCATTTGGGTAGATGATTCAACAACTCCTCATGGTTCTTTTTACTGCAGAGAAAAGGGACGAGATGCTTCGGGAAATTAGGAAGGTCACTGTGAAAAGGTCCTCACTGCCTGGACAACTGGGAGTTGATGATATTTTCCCCACTGAACCATCAGACTAGGACCACAATGTCGAGGCATGCAGCATGCATGTCTCCATTATCAAGGGAGGCACACTCCAGATGTGTCTTTTGACTTTCCTGGTGCAGTGCCTAATTTTTCTCCCAAGAAATATTTCAGCCAGAAAGCCCATTGGAGAAGTCAATCGTAACCCCTGCGTGGATTACTGGCTATATTTCTGACATGGCTGTAACATTATATATCTCTTTACTTTTATTTATTTGACTTTGTCTCCCTTTCAAAACTAGAAATTCGGCTTTAGTTATCCTGCAATCTTATTAGAAATTTTCAGCACCAAAGACTGCTAAATTTCCTGCTGGCCAGTATATTTGCAACTCAAAGGTTGAGCCAAGCCAGTTCCCAGCAACTTGCTTTTTTCTGCTCTTAGCTTCATGGTTCTAACAATAGCTTCTGCTTTTCTTGAATTCTCCTTTCCGAGGCTGCGAACTTCTTGCAAACCAGAACACCTCCGTCTCATGTTTTGCCTTACCTCTAGCAGGGCTCTTTCTCACCTACATCGGGTAGTTATTTGATATGCATATTCTAGGGCTTGGTATCATTGCATTGCTTCTCCTAAGATTCTCTGCCCTTTTTTTCCCTGAAAATACCCTGCATACCAGAGTTGTGTTTAAAGTGTCATCAGCTGAAAAGCAAAGTTTGTCTCTCGTCCTCATAGACATGGGTCCCCATACAATGCATTTTGTGTGGTCTCAATTATTTCATATTTCATATTCATCCACTTGTGTATCCGCTTACTTCTCATGAAGGTTTTCTGATCCCACTAAGGTTTTGCTTAGAGACGCAAGACGTCTGCAGCACCACAATAAATTCGGCATAGGAAACATCTACAATTCTACTTACAGTATCTCTTGGAGGGATTTAGAGCAGCAACTTGAAGGTCCATAAATCTGTCTAAAAGTGTGACTGTAACACAGGGGGAAAAATGAGTATCCAGTGGTGTTTCTGGAAAGGCTCCTTAAAGCCTACAGGATATATGGCCCAATTGATCACAAAGCCCCAGAGAATAGGATGACTGTGAACTTCACTTTTGCAGGGTATGTGGACCCAGGTATGAAAAAGAAAATACAGAAAATAGAGTGTTGTGAGGGAAAGACTCAAAATAAATTAATGAGTAAAGCGGAGATGGTTTTCAATAATAAGGAGGAAAAAGAGGAAAATAAACAAACAAGGTGAAGGTTTTGGCTCTGCATGAGGCCAGAGAAAAAGGGAGGGATTACAGGGGATCACCACCACCCTTACCCCACCCTAGTTCCAAGGACAGGGGAGTCAGTTTAACAAAGAACCCTCCCTAGACCAGGAACAGTGAGAACACTAAAAAACAAAGATCCTTAGGCTAGGGAATGCCCCAAACACAAGTCTCCTGTGATGGTTTCCCACAACAGAAAGGGCCAAAGTTCAAAACCACTCCCTGAATTGGGGGGGGGGGGTTGCCAGTGGAAGTGCAAATGGTGATGTTCTTGATCATCACCGGAATTCAAGTCTCATCTTTGCAAAAGGATGAGGGAAAGAAATTTAGAAAGACTATTTGGGTCCAGGGAGCTAATGGGATTGAACTACATGAGTGGACTACCCACTAGACATTAGATCTAGCGACAGTTTCCCATTGGTTCATTAGGTTCCCCACCGCCCCCCTACAACTTACTATGGAGAGATTTCCTCCATAAATTACAAGCTAGGACTCAGTTCGTGGATACTGATGTTGGAAGTCACCTTTGAAAAGATGCCAGTAGTCAGGGTGCTTCTGGTGGCCGTGAACATATATCTCATGTTCGGATCACCACCCTAGGAACACCCAAGCCCCCTTCTTGCTATTTTACAGAAAGAGTTCCTGAGGTTTGGGCTGAAGAAATACCTCCAGGGTTGGTGAACTCCTGTGGTGGTACAACTCAAATCCTCTGCATCACACATTTGAGTGAGCCAATACTCTATGCCACTGGAGGCAAAGAAAGGGATAAGAAAACATAGTAAATGTCTTAGATAAGTGGTAGTCTTGATTCTGTGTCAGTTACCTGGAATACGCCCATGCTACCAGTGAAGAAGGCGGAAACAGGCAGTACCAGCCAGTACAGGATTTTGGAGAGATAAATAAGAGAACTGAGGACATTCACCCAGTAGTCCCTAACCCCTATACTGTGATTTCCCTGTAGGGACCAAAAAAGATAGTGTACACTGTCCTGGACTTTAAGGGTACATTCTTTTATATCCTGCTGAAAAAGAGCTCCCGGCCCCTTTTTGTGTTTGAGTGGGTGGATCCTGATGGAGGCTATAGTGAACAACTAACTTAGACATGGTTACCTCAGGGGTTCAAGAATTTCCCCACTATATTTGGGGAAGCTCTCCTTGAAGATCTGGGGGAATTTCAAAATAGTGACCCCTGTGTGACTCTCCTCCTATATGTTTATGGCATTCTAATAGCAGCCATGTTTCCAGAGGACTATCTTAAGGGGACAAGAGCCCTCTTACAGACTTTACAGGACAAAGATTATAGAGTGTTGGCAAGAAAGGTTCAGCTCTACTAGGAGAAAGCCACCTACCTTGGCTATGACCTGAATGTAAGAGTCTGAACTGTTTGCCTCCCAAAAAGTTGTCACACTATCCCACCCCCATGAATACTAGAGAGATTCCTCAGCTGAATGGGCCCTGAGTCATCCTAGTGCCCCCTGCAATGCTGTTCCCCAATTGGCTGGAAGAGCTCCCTCACAATTGTGAAGAAACTTTGGTCCACCTGACAGAAGACATTTTGGACCTCCTGACAGATGTGAGAGACAATCTGATGCACACCCCACTTCCTGATGCTAAGGTCATCTACTTCACTGAAAAAAAGCAGCTACATGGGAAAAAGTTGGAAGTTTTGTGGGGACAGCTGTGGTGAATGTGAGCAGTGTGATCTGGAAGGCTGCACTCCCAAGGGGCATCTCCACCCAGTAGGCTAACTGGTGGCCCTGAGGCAGGCTTAACATCTGAGAAAGGAAAAAAATGATCAATATCTATACTAACAGTCGGTATGCATTTGCCACCATCCATGCTCATGAGGTCATTTATGAAGAGAGAGGACTCTTGTCTGCTGATGTCAGGGAGACACAGAAATAACAGTTCTTAGAACTTCTTCAGGCTGTGTTGGGACCAGCAGCCACGGCAGTGACTCACCAGTCATCAGAAAGTAGAAGACCCAGTTGAAGACAAAAACTGATACACTGACCAGTCTGATTAGAAATCCAACCAGAGACTTACTTACAACCAAGCCAGGAACTTACTGACACTACCCAAAACCCACCTACCCTGCCCTCATCCATGTTGCCCCAGAAACCCAAGTACATGTCAGCAGGTAAGTATTATTTTGTTAAAAATGGGAACATAGGGGAGGATGGCTGGGCTCAAGAGAGCATAGGGAGGTTCATCATGCCCCAGAGAACTACTAGTCAGGCCAGTTCGTAGTTGCACACATTTGGGGACCAGGAGAAGTAGTTCTTGAAAAAATTGTATGTTGTTGAGGGATTGAAGGAGTTAGTAGAGAGAGAAGCTGCTAAGTGTTAGTTTATAAGAAGGTGAATGTAGAATGGAGTAAGAGGCAGAGACCAGAAACCTTCTGGGAAGTAGACTTCACAGAGATGGGACCAGGGAAATATGCATACAAATATCTCCTTGTCATGGTGGATATATTTTCAAGTAGATGGAGGCCTTTCTCACTAAGAGGAAAATAGGTATTCAAGAAGATTCTAGAGAAAATTGTCCCTAGATTGAATCTGATAATGGGCCAGCCTTTGTCAGAACTGTCTCCCAAGAAACTGGAGTTGAATTGGAAGCTACAGTGTGCCAAAGGCTGCAGAGTTCAGGACAAGTGGACTGATAGAGTATCTGAGTAGGTAAAAAAGAGAAGTTTTATTGTTTGGTGGGTTCAGAGCCCACAAGGCTAGAAGCCATCCAACTCCAAGCTTTTCATGACTGTCTTGGCTTATTAATTCATGTGGCAACCCTGCTTCAGACATGCTCATCTGGGGTTAGAAATACAGCAAATGGGGGCATTTTCACAGTGTTTAATTTGATAATAGATAATTCTTAAAGGGTCTTCCCAATCATTCCAGCACAATGACTCAACTTACTTTTACTTCATTTTTTTCTCTCACCATTATTCAGAAACTACTAAATATTTCTCCCATGATGGAAGATAATAAGACATACCAGTCATTGATGGCTATGGGAAATATTGGTGACAGAAATAGTAGACAATTACATGAAATGATACATATATATGTATATACACACACATATATATAAAAGGAAAACTTATATGTAACGAGACAAAGAAGTCCAGATGAGAAATTTTTACCTAGAAATCATTAAAGGACTGATATTTGAAGAATAAATAGGTATCATTCAGTTTGATACAGTGTCAAGTAATATTAGTTACAGAGAGTATCATTTGGAAAGTAAATTTCTTGAATTGAAGAATAAAAGTTATTTTTATTGCAATTTTATTATAATTCTGTTACTTATTGAATTGTTCATAATACAGTTTTATTAACCATTGAAAAACCAATCCCACCACTAGTGTGACTTCCATTCACTAGTGCCACCATTTTCCCACCACATACAATAAACCTGCTTCCATGCAGGCATAGTAAAATTTACTTCATATTTTTTTACAACACAAAGGAAAATAAATTATCAAAAACTGAATCAACACAGGTTAATTTGAAATTGGCATTTCAATGATGAAATAATGGCTTCACGGTGATCTAAGCTAAAGTTAGTGTCTCAGGATTTACTGTGCTCTGATTGGTGCAAGATGAGTCTCTGTGCCACTGTTTAAGGTCACTAATGCTGCTGCCATAATTTAAGGAAAGTTAAAATCAGAAGGCCCACTGAGCTCCCCCAGTGCGAATGGCAGAGAAAAGACCTCAAAGAGAGGTCAAGTCCTTAAAAAGTGAGGGTAGTATTTCTTAAGATTAGAAATAGTTTCAAAGAATAGTTGAAAACACATATTTGACCTATTAAGAATCTCCCTGCTGCTGTGTTAAGTACATATATAGTTGAACATTTACTTCCAGATAACAAAAATTAGTACATACAATAATGGCCTTAACTAAATATCACTTTACCTGGGAAAATCAGCATCAAGATAAACATAAAAAATCCCTTTGTAATTCTCAAAGTAAAGTTAGTCTTTTAAAAGATATTCTGCTCAGATGAAAGAAGCTCTTTATAGGAATACCTGGAAAACTTGCTAATCTTTCAGTTTATAATGGAATTGACACCCAAAAAGTACAGCCTAGGAGTAAAAAAACTTTGAAATGTTAAAGTTTGCCTTTAGATACCAGAGAAGCCTCTGGCTCAACTCCCCTCTGTCTTTTAATTGGAACTTAATCAAAAGATTTGTAACCCACACTAAAGGCCTATAAATTATCTGTTCTGAAGAAACTTATAGATCAAACAGTATGTACTGATAAGCTTATTGCTAACAAGAAAGTACTTTTTTAACCTTACAAGAAAGCAGGTGTAGGCAATCTCTGACATATAAAATTCATGTTTAAATACACATCTGTAACACTCAATAAACACAATTATGATCCACAACTGACTGTGTCTTTTTCCTTTTCCGAAACCTGCACCCACTTTTCTGAGGGACCCAGAGAGCTCCCTGAAGTGTCCAGACAAGGAGGCCGCAGCACACTGAGGTTGATAGATTACTTTATACCTTTCCCATAATATTTCCTGAATATCAATATAGAAGTGTCATGTGCTGCATGTTTCGGGATTTATAGATCTAAAGCAAATTTGAAAAGTTGGAAGTTTGATAAGGTTAAGTCATGGAGCTGTGAAATTTCTCTTAAGTGGCTGCTATAGTTCATGCAGAAAGGTTCATATCAACCACTCCACCCTTATTGATTTCTGAGAATACTATAAAAGTATCAGCCTGGACTACACAACCAGGCTACCTGGCAAATACTGTATTGATTGATGGCCAGTTTCTTTTGGAGTGTGGTGGAGGATCTGGATATGTTTTTCTGTTGGAAGGAACAAGTGGTGGATAGTGGCAGGGTTGAGTACAGACTGATGGATTTTCTGGTCTGGATGCAAGGGCCTTGGCCCAATTCCATTTTACATAGAAATACCCTTTTTTTATTTTATCCTGAAGTCCAAATTTCATCTGAGAAGATTTTGCTGCTCAAATTATTTTATTTCAGTTGCAGGGTTGGACCATTTCATTTGTAGGGTGTTTCTGGGGGAAGGGAGGTTTGAATGCTATAATTACTTCAGAAAGGGAAATCACCCCTTCTCCCCTTTCTGCAAGTATCACAGAGGTATCAGCCAGGATGACAACCTTGGAGGGATTGACTGCCATTATTTTCTTTTGGAGCTTGGTGGAGGTTTGAGCCATTTTTCTTAGAAAAAGAAACACTTCTAAAGAATAGGGAGAGAGGCTAACCATGATGATACTAGAGAAAAAATATAAATCAAATAAAAATATTTTATATGATATGTTCAGAGTTTTAGACAGTATGTTAGAACATTTTTAATTGTTTATTGTATTAACATTTTTAAAAGGCAGTGAGAATGTGATCATTCTATAAATAATAATTTAATGCTATTTGGACAGTGAAATTTAAAGACTGAAACCATCTAGCAGAACTTTATAAAAGAAAACAACTGGAAGAGCCTAAATTTAGCCATAGAAATATCAAATATTTCTTAAGCAAAATCCCTACACCATTAGTCAATGTTAACACAATGAAGTAGAATAATAATCAACAGATGATTTAAATTAACATGTTTTAAAGGTTCAATTATGTTGTCTCCAGAAAATGTGTAAAATATTCTGTGAGTAAAACACTAATCAAAAAATTTTAATTGAGGCAAACAAGAGTAAATTATTGTCTGAAAAGGAGGAAAGCCACTAAGTATATGATTGAATTCTGAGAAACCAGCATAGTTGCAGGGGTTTCAGATGATGGAAACATAAAACTGATGATGACAACAACTATATTCAATTGTCTAAATAGTCTAAATTCCAATTAAAGCAACTAAAAAAATCTTCAGAAGAACATAGTAGTAAACACTGCTTGAATTTTTCTCAATGCTACTTGGATTGAATAAATATATGTTTCCAAGTGCAAAAATTATATGTATAATATATGAAAGCAAACAAACATTGCTATCTGATATTAGTTATTTTTATGTTGAAGCATCATTGGAAGTATATTTTCAAAATGTTTGTGTCAATGTTACATGGACAACAATATTTAACCATTTATTAAATATGTAAACTTTATTTAAAAAGTAGCAAAATCTATTACTATTAAAACTTTTTATGGGGTTAGAGAGATAGATATTGCCTTGAATGAACATGGTCAGGAGTAATTTCTTTCATTGTTTTCGTTTTGGTTTTTGAGTCACACCAGGCAGTGCTCAGGGGTTACTCCTGTTCTTCGCTCAGAAATTACTCCAGTAGGCTCGGGGAACCATATGGGATGTCGGGATTTGAACCGCGATCATTCCTAGGTTGGCTGCCTGCAAAGCAAACACCCTACTGATGTGCTATTTCTCTAGCTCCCAGGAGTAATTTCTAAGTGCAGATCGAGATGTGGCCAAAATTATAAATGAAAATTATTTTGTTATACATAACTATGTTATTTTTGCACAAATATGTTCTCTTACTTTTATTTCTTTATTTTCATTTATTTATTTATTTTTGTTGTTTTCAACTTAGTGTTTTACTTTCTTATATTATTAGATGTAGGATGTCCACATCTTCTGATATTTTTTCCCTTTCCATTGATTTTTAAGTTAGAATGAGCTTGGACAGAAAATCACATACAGTAGGACATCAAATAGTGTCTCCTTCTTTCTAAAATCTTCTCCAAGATAAACATTATCCACTTTCAGTGAATTCTTAGTTTAAATTCTCATTGTTAACACTACTGACCACATTCTATATTTTTGTTTGTTAGTTTGTTTTTAGTTCATACCCCGTGATGTACAGGGTTACCTGATCGGTGCATTAGGGTTCACTCCTTGTGGGTTTGGGGAACCATATGGGATTCCTGGGATGGAACCTAGGTTAGCTGTGTGAAATGTATGCATTCACTCTCTGCATTATCTTCCCAACATCCACTCAATTCTATTCTAACAATCTCGAATTATTTCACAAAGATTCTAGCTCAAGTATATACTAATCACATCCACTATAGAAGATCTAGATATAGATAATAATATTGGGTAATTCAAAAATAAATTCCAATTTAATCATTAGATGTTCCTTAAAAACTTTCCTTTGACCTTATAGTGATTGACTAGTGCAAAACCTTTATCTTCACTAGATTAAGCCAGTGTGCTTTTAAAATAATATTTTACTGTCTAGCTAAGGAGAAATACATCAGATCTTATGTCATTTGAGGAACATTCATATCAAAAAATTAAAAGATGCTCTTCTTCCTTCTCCCCCTCCTTTTCTTCCTTCTTCACTTCCTCCTCCTCTTCTTCCTCCTCCTCTTCCTCTTGCTCCTTCTCTTCCTCAAACTTATCCTCCATTTTCTTCAAAAAAAAGAAAAAAATTAAAAGATGAGATAAAGAAAGAGCGTTATAAAGAGAAAGGGTTATACATAATTTTATATGGGTAATAATTAGAAATTTCCCCACTGTGAAAGAATATTTAACTCAATTGAGTGAGAAGGATAAAAAAATGGTCAATGAAGGCATACATCTGGTAGAGAAATACTAATCTAGACATTAGTTACAATCCACTTGCACTCATTTAACTTAAAAAATTGCTTTCAAATATATTTATAATTTATTATAAAAGATGTTTTATTTGTATAATTTATTTTATGTACCCATATATCCAAGGTCGTGTAAAAACTCAAGTGATAAGGAATGGAGAAACAATAGTTTTCTTGCTTTACACTCTGGTTATCTAGGCTCTATACATATATTCCCAGAGTCCACCAAGAATTAATTATACCTGAGCATAGAGTCAGGAGTAATGCCTGAACACAGCTCAGTGTGACTCCACTTCCTCTGCCATATAAACCTCACAAATTTCTACAATAATAATCCTAATGTCCAATGTTATGTGAACGTATAAAGACGTTATGTGACATGTTTGTGTCTGTATCAGGTTTGTTCCTCACCACCAGGTATGATTCCCCAAACTCTAACAGGAGTAGTTCCTGCTAAAGATCTAGGAGTATGCCATGAGCACTACTAAAGAGGACCCCATTTTCCAATATGAGTGATACTGAAGAATAAGAGAGCCTTGTCTTTCCATGGAATTAAAATCGCTGAGAGCTATGCAGAGAGAAGAAAGATAGTGTTGCATCACAGTGTCTATTTGTTCCTTGAGAGATATATGCCTTATATTTGGGACAATAAATAACAATTAGATAAGCTTAAGGAAGCAACATGAAAGCAACATGCTTTCATCCACCACATGCCACTGCCAACATTATGAAACATATATATTTTTAAAGATTCTTTTTAATATACAATCTTTTTTAAGCACCATGATTACAAGCATGATGGTAATTGGGTTTCAGTCATAAACAGAACACCCCCCTTCACCAGTGCAACATTCCTACCACCGATGCCCCCCCCATCCTTCTTCCCCACCCCTGCCTGTATTCGAGACAGTCATTCTACTTCTCTCGCTTATTAGAATTGTCATGAGAGTTGTTAATGTATTTATTTCCCTAACTATACTCACCACTCTGTTGTGAGCTTCATATTGTGAGCTGGTTCTTCCAGCCCTTGTCTCTATTGTCTCTGGGCACTATTACAATAATGCCTTTAATTTTTCTTATAACCTATAGATGAGTGGAACTATTCTGTCTATCTCTCTCCCTCTGACTTATTTCACTCAGCATAGTAGATTCCATGTACATCCATGAATAGTAAAATTTCATGACTTTATCTCTCCTGATGGTTATATATATTTGAGAGAAGCAGGAGTTCCAAAAATCCCAGGCACATCTCGAAAGCAAAGCAAGTAGGCAAGTAAAAGTAAAATCTGGAGATATCTATGGCTAAAAAATAGTAATATTTGACAAATGCTTAAGTATGCAGAAAAATTCACATAAGTCGATTTTTAGTAGACAGAATATAATTGACAGCATTAGTGGAGAGCTTTCCTTTCTTGGTCAATAAGCTGCAAATCTGACCAGGAGCAAACATCCTATAACTTTTACTTGAGAAGCCAAAATCAATTTTATATATTTATAAATCCCAGAAGATAGTTTGAAGATCTCTGCAACTATTTTAGTTTAGTTTTTTGGGGGCCATATCTGACAGTGTGTATGGCTTGCTCCTGACTTTGTGCTCAGGGCTCACTCATGATAATACTCAAGGGACCAATAGGGTGACAGGAGTAAACCTGGGTGTCCCATGTACAAGACAGAGATAGATCTGCTACACTATTTTTAGTGCACTGACCCATGCAACTATTAATTTAAGCTCCAAAAATTCTTTTTAAGAAGTTTATATGAGTAGAATAAGCATGGAAAGAGAATTTTTTTCCTCTATTTTTTGAGTCAATCTTATTTTTGTGGTAGTACAGTCAGTCGTTCAAGCTTCTAGGCAGCCTTAAGGAGATACTATATACTTAAAATATTTTTTATTTTCCTCTAGCTTTTATCACCTCTAATGGGACCCCCACTTACCTATTCTCTTTCATTCTTCCTTAGTTTTTGCAGGAGAACATATGCCTGGAGCACTCTCTGTGCTTATACAATCTCTTTTTTTAACTTTAAATTTCTGTGAAAAAGAACTTTTTTCAAACGGGGTTATATAAGAATGTCTCTGATGTAAATGTTGATAGAAAAGAGATACTGCATCTTGATAAATTAGGCTTTGGAAATATGTACAGCAACATCTTTGCAATCATGTGTAGGTGGTATCTGATTCCAGTGTAATTGTTCAACAAAAGAATGTCAACATGACATTTTTTTTAGAAACAAAGCTTCTTAAAACTTTTTTAATCTAATGAAAAAAGATTCAAAGTTATTAATAATAGGAAAGTTAAAACTTAAAGCAATAATGTGATTGTTAACAAACAGTAGAAAAGAAAATGTAGAAAGAGGATGAAGTCACGTATAGATGGGAATTTATAGCTAGTAATTTTTACATTTTGTCCTAGTCTAGTTGTCTGGAAGTGATACATGCTTGGGCAGGTATGATATAGAACAAGTAGAAACAGTCTAGAATACACCAACCATATGATACAACATGCATAAGGTGTGTGTTTATAGCATGACTCTGAGAGATATGAGAGAGGATTGGACCACGTCCAGATACACAGGGCCTACCCCTAACTCTGTGTTCAGTTATTACTCCTGATGGTATCCAGGAGAACATATCTATGCCAGAAAGCTAGCCAGAATCAGTTGATAGAGAGCAAGTGCCTAACACTCTGTATCAACACTTCAGGTCTATTAGGGTATATTTTATAAGAACACATTTAACTGGGGACATTGGTGGCAGAAAAAGTTCATGAGTAAAGGGTGGTGTAAGACTAGAACTCTGTCATGACAACTTTGTAATACTATGTTAAATAAAAGGAAAGAAAAGTTTAATAGAAAATAATATTATCTTAAAGATAAGAATAAATGTGTTATATGTCATTTTGGCATTTTTCTGATGCTTAGTTTTCTTTCCTTGCTAATTTCTCTTCATTTTTCCAATCCTCCTCAATATTATACCAACAGTTTATATCAAATGGAAAAATGAATCTTTGAAAGAATACATTTTCAAAATGTGGTTATGGTTTTCTGTTGTAACAATAGAACTATGCTGTCAATCTTTGTTTGAATGATAAAATGGGCTTTCACCAAGTCTAGGAAGTAGACAATTTTCATTTAATCATAGCTCAATTTTATATATGTCTTCTAAAATCATTCAGACATATGTACCCACCATACGATAAATGCATATTCCAAATACTTCTCTCAGTTCCCATATTATTTTGGTTTAAGAGGCCTAGGATATACCAAAATTTTGAATAACATTTGTGTTATTAATAATCTGTATTTTGAATAAATATTTAAAACACTTACTAGAACTTTAAAACTGGAAAACTCTACTAAAGCCCATTGAAGAGGATATGGGGGGTAGGATGGGAATGGAGGTGGATGGAGGACAATTCGGTGATGGGAATTCCCCTGATTTTATGTTAATATGTACCTAAAATATTATTGTCAATGATATGTAAGCCACTATGATTAAAATAAAAATTATATTAAAAAAAGAAAATAAGCTTCCTTTTTTAGTGAAAAGTAATTACTGACTAATGTTCCCTTACTGTAAAAATAGTAAAAGAAGAAGAGGAAGAAGAAGAAGAAGAAGAAGAAGAAGAAGAAGAGAGGAGGAGGAGGAGGAGGAGAGGAGAAGAAAAGTAGAAGAAAGAAGAAGAAAGAAGATGAAGAAAAGAAGAAAGAAAGAAGAAAGAAGAAAAGAAGAAAGAAAAGAAGAAAGAGAAGAAGAAGAAGAAGAACAAGAAGAAGAAGAAAAAAGAAGAAGAAGAAAAAGAAGAAGAAGAAGAAGAAGAAGAAGAAGAGGAGGAGGAGGAGGAGGAAGAAGAAGAGGAAGAAGAAGAAGAAGAAGAAGAAGAAGAAGAAAAAGAAGAAGAAGAAGAAGAAGAAGAAGAAAAAGAAGAAGAAGAAGAAGAAGAGAAGAAGAAGAAGAAGAAGAAGAAGAAGAAGAAGAAGAAAAAGAAGAAGAAGAAGAAGAAGAAGAAGAAGAAGAAGAAGAAGAAGAAGAAGAAGAAGAAGAAGAAGAAGAAGAAGAAGAAGAAACTATCACTATTATTATTAGCTTATTGGCATATAGCACAAAGTGACTCTATGAAAAAAGAATATCATAATCTATGTATTAAAATGCATGTAATTTTAGAGTAACTACACTAATTAATCAAGCCAATTAGTGGTAGAATTGAATCTTGAAATTGATTTTAACTGCTGCCTTAGTGTATCTCTTAGCTACGACATCAGAACTCGATTTCTATGTGTTAAAAGAGAAAGTTAAATGACTTCTTACGGTGGATTTTTAAAACATTCATTTTATAATTAACGTATATTTTTATTTTGTCTTTTTTTAGGGATTGGGTCACACCCAGATCTGCTCAGAGTCTATTCCTGCTGCTGTGCTCAGGAATTGCTCCTAGTAGGGTTCTGGGGATCCTATTGTATGAAGGAAAATAAACTTGGGTTGGCCACATGTAAGGCAAGAACCCAATCTGCTGTACTATATCTCTGGTCCCTATTTTTTCCTTGAGTAAACATATATCAAAGACAGAATTACAATTTATGGTTAATATACATATACTTTTTTAAAAAATATTTGAGGTACCATTATTTACAAGATACTTCATAATACAGTAGAATACATAGAAGGTTACCAATCCACACCCTCCACCAGAATGTCTAGTTCCTTTTTATCTTGTCTCATTCACCCATCACTTCTCACTCACTAGCTTATTTGTTAAAGAAGATGGTGGTGATTTTTCTGCTATGACAAAAAATAAGAAGATTCTAGTTTTACAGAAAAGTTTTTAATCAAAAGTTGCACTAAAATAATAATCTTATAAACATATATGGTTTTGCTTCCTTTGCTTTGTAGTTTTTCCTTGATTGCACTCATATATTCCCAGTCATCCTTATAGTTCTATCAAAGACTTTTTATTTTCTCTAAACTATAATCATGTCTAAAAGACTAAATTCGATGTAAGGAGAGTGTCCTTTAGGAATAGAAAAATTAATTTTTTATAAAATTCAGATTCAACTAGAATCCTGAGAATAACAAAAACAGAGGAATATCTATTCTCAATCAATTCTCTTGAGATATCTGTTCCAAGACATTCTCTAAATTTTTTAAAGAGTTACTTAATTATTCAGCTACTAATGCATGAATCTATATGCTGAAAGTAAAATAGATCAACTAATTGTACACACAGGGAAACTAAAGAACATTTAAACTGATAAATTTTAACAAATGTTGTCATACCAATAAAAAGATAATTTTCTTATGGATTTTATTTATTTTTAAGGTTACAAATGAAAAGTATTTGTACAAATCTGATGCAAATCTCTAAGTTAAAGGTTATGAACAGTAAAATATGATAAGAAATTAAGTAAAAAAATATACTTAAAATTCAGAATTAAGAGAATAGTATACTAGTTTGTAAATTATTATTTTATAGAAGTACTTAAAAATAAAATAAATATGAGATTTTCTTCAACATGATGTTTTGTCTGCATCAGTCTCCAGGCATCATATTGCTATTTTCACTCATGCCCCTGCCAATTGAAATGACAAAAAGAATATGAATATAAAAGTAGGAAAGAAGGAGTCTGAGAGGTTGTTTTATTTGCATATGGCCAACTGTCCTGAGTTCTTGTAACTTCATGCAGTAACCTGAGCATCACTAGAAGTAATCCCTGAGCAGAGAAACCAGAACTAAAACCTGAGTACAGGTATAATCCAAGCCTTTTTCATTCCAACCCCCTTTCTCAAGAAAATTTTTATAGGGCCGGAGAGATAGCATGGAGGTGGGGCATTTGCCTTGCATGCAAAAGGACGTTAGTTAAAATCCCGGCATCCCATATGGTACCCTGAGCCTACTATAAGCTATTTCTGAGTGTAGAGCCAGAAGTAACCCCTGACTGCTGCCAGGTATGACACAAAGAGCAAAAAAAAAAAAAAAAAAAACAATAAACAAAAACTTTTATAGATTTGAGGAATTAGGTAAAAACTTTGACCAACACATGAAAGGTACAGTAAAAACAGAAAAAGAAAAATTATGAACAAAAGTCAGCCAAGTACATTGATGACAGAATGAGAAATTGTCCTGAAGTTTTCTATCATCAACTATCATCAAATTTCTCGACTGTGAAGTAAAGACCACCATATGATGAATTGCATTAAGCATTGCCTGAGTTGATGAATTGCATTAAGATTACAAATTAGTGATTTAAATCATTCTTTATACTATAATTAGCTAGAATTTTCTGTCTAGGAAATTATCCCACTAACCAAGAGCATTATTGTTCCTGAAATAATCTTATGTAAATAAAAGTACAGCTTCCTTTTTATAGATATTAAGACAGATTGCCCTCAAATATAGTGCCTATATATGACTGAAATTTTTTTTTGCTTTAAGTATTTTGAGAAAATGATAGAAGCAGGATGGTTAATAGTGTCATCTCCCTAACCCTTTATCCTGAGACAACTCAATTAACTTTCATGTGAGAAATTCCTGATGTACACATACGAAACATCCTCATGTCCTGAGAAAAAGAGATGCCAGGAAGAATTCTAAGACTTCTACATTTTCTGAAATTTATTTTATTTATTTTATTCATGTTAGGCAATCACAATTCTATTTGATGGTTCATTCTTTGTTAATCAGTATAAAATATTCTGTGCTATACCTTCATTTTCTTTCTTTCTTTCTTTCTTTCTTTCTTTCTTTCTTTCTTTCTTTCTTTCTTTCTTTCTTTCTTTCTTTCTTTCTTTCTTCTTTCTTTCTTTCTTTCTTTTTTTTGATTTTTGTTTTTGTTTTTTGTTTTTTTGTTTTTTTGAGCCACACCTGGTGACCTTCAGGGGTTACTACTAGCTATGTGCTCAGAAATTACTCCTGGCTTGGGGGATCATATGGGATGCCAGGAGATCGAACTGTAGTCTATCCTAGGTTAGCACGTTCAAGAAAACGCCTATCACTTGTGCCACTGATCTGCCCCTGTTCCTTCATTTTCTTATGGAGACTCTCAGTTCTACAAAAGCCATATTAAGTATATGTATATACTTTTCGTCAATTAATCTGTTCTTTAAGTTTCATTTTTAGATTCAGGATGAGATGTTAAATGGATTGGGAAAATATTTCTTTTTACATATCTGCTTTCACTGTTTATCTGAGTGACATCTCCAATGTGTTGGTCTGTGTGTCTTTTATTATCTCATCATAATCATACAAATATACAAATACAGGTAATATTTTAGTGATCTGGTGTCATTTTGATACTGAAATAATCCTGTTGTGACCTAGAGGAAAAACCTTCAAGCCATCTACTTTATTTTTCTGCAGAGGTTTGACTGATGAATTCCTTATTTTAGAGATAAATAGCATGTTCAAGGAGCATTTGTTCTATTATGCTGATATGGTAGCATCTGAATACAGGTGTGAAAAAAAGACTATATAGGTTACACAAGTTGTAATTTCCCATTAAGAAAGAATCAGCAAAATTGGTAATATAAAATAAAGCATGATAATAAATTCACCAAAGCAGCAGCATGTCACAACAAGCACAATGCTAAAATCCATCCCATAAACATTGAAAGATCCAATATGGGGCATAGTTGTGTTCATTGTGTTAAACTTTATAACTTTTTTCTTAAATTTTGTATAAATTGTCTTTATGTGGCAATTTCTTTATATAGTATTTATTATCTATAAATATTGGATAAAATTTGATAGTGTTTAAGATAGTGATTAAGGCTTGGAGCCAAATTGGGTAAATTCATGTATTTATATTTTGTATTTCTAACACCACCAATTTGGATCCTTCTCACTCTTGACTTGTGATCACAGACACTGAATTGTTCCTATTCTCATATGGTCTAAGCTTTTCTCCCTTTTTATGACATTGAGGAGGGATGGGTTCACTCTACATAAGAACATTGAATAATGTGACCTATCACTCAAAAACAGCTTCAAATTTTAGAAGTATATTTTATATAATGTATAGCAACTAAAAATTTTATTAGTATGTCCTCAAAAATGTTTATGGACATCTAAAGCTACAAAACACAAATAGAAATCTGACAAAGAGAAAATAAGACTGAAACCACTACAGTTAAAAAGTTAGCAGTATTTTATAAAAGAATAAGACATTGCTAGAATACCTCTGAAGATTTGGAAAGAGTTCTTACAAGTGAGAAGTCCTGCAGCTTAAGCTTCTTTAGATACAGAATAATTCCACTCTGCCTGTATCAGCCATTTATATAAATGTCTTAACTCTCCCTTTGTGAATACTCATTGCTACTGAGAAAGCATTGTTCCCAGATTTTTGCATTAGATTAACTTAGAAAATATGTATTTTAGAGAGCAGAAGAAAATTTGCAATGAAATTCACTCAACTATATATTGAAAATTGGCTAAAATTTTATGCTGAAAATCTTAGTGACCAAGAAAATGCCTCCTATAATTTATCTGCTTTATTATAAAAACCATAGTATGTTAAATAACAATACAAACAGTGATAACAACAATAAATTAAGCTGAGTTTATAAGAATAAATAGAATAAAATTATGTACTATTCATGAAGTGGAAATTATGGAGAATGAGCATGTGTGAAATTTAGCATTCAGTGTAACTGCAATACAAATATTTATATAACAATACTAGTTATAAAATTTGTTAAATCCAACTACAGCATATTTCGTATTTATAAATAATTCTAAACAAATAACTGTTTTAACCAGAATAATAAAATGATTTGATTTGAACATTTGAAAAAATCAGGAATGGGAGAGAAATTAGGTTAGTAAGAGATTAGCCTAGTATAAAAAGTAACATAGGGGTAAAGCACCAAACAACTGTAAAATAGAAACAGTACTTCAGTAGGAATATTTTCTCATGGTTTGTGTAAATAAACAAGGAGACAATGAACATGAGCTGGCAGAAAATGTGATTTATTCACAAACAAGTTATTATAGGAAAATCTCACTTGTAAGAAAGGAGGCAAAATATTTTTTCTCATTTAGTCTCACACCTATTAGTCACTAAAGATCTATGGAATTATCATATATCAGAAACTGTTAAAATATTTCAATGAATCAGACAAATATGTTTTATGAGATGTTTATGAACTTTCAATCTGTAAGTAGGAAAAATAATTAAAAATATCTATGAATATGCAAAAATGCTTTTTAAATTCTAAATGTGATATAACCACCTATTTCTTGTTTCCCTGTAATTTCCTTTTTCTCTACAGTTGCACATTCATTTACCCAGAAATCAATACATACTTTTCTTATTCTTAGGTCAATCTTGGTAAGTGACTAAAATGATCAATAGCATATTTAATGGAATAATATTCAATAAATATTCAATGTAATTATCTTTTGGATATATATCTTTTGTAAAATTAAAACCCAATTATAACATCTAATCCTCTAAATTGTGACAAGAAAACTATATAGGGGAGGCATGAAAAATAAAGAATTATTTTGAGTAAACTGATGTGCTTTATTGTCCTGCAAAATATGGTGGTATGAAAGCATTTTTTACTTCTAGTATGAAACTAGTCTAACTATTATAGTGCAACAGTAAAGATCCATCTTTGTATCTTTTGTAAATACACTAAGAATTCACCTTGGAAAATACATCTTTCTGTTTCCAGACAGCACAAAAGGAACTAGGGAAGAGAAAAGAGCATGTACAGAGCCTATAGTTATTCCCATGACAGTATGCTTCACGGGCGGAGAACCCTTTATCTCTTAGGCCAAGGGAATCTAATCTCCCAAATATTTACTGTGCCTGTGCAAAAACCAACAAAAAAAGCACAAATTATTTTTTATTATTGTTGTTGTTGGCATTGTTGTTTTTTTTTCTTTTTTTGTGTGTGCTTTGTTTTGTTTTTATTTCATAACTGTAGTTATTGTTTGTTTTTGTCTTTATTGCTGTGGTGCTTTTCGGGTTCTTTTGTTAGATTGTTTTTGTATGGTTTTTATGCTTTTCTTCCTTTTTTCCCTTTCTTCTCTTAAATCGATATTTATAGCCTGTAGAAGGACTCCTCCCTTTTCTTTCTTGTTTAATTTTTACACCCCCTCTTTTTCTCTTTCTTTTTTCTTCCCTCCCAACAGAACCACTTAACTTGAACCATCTTGTTCTGCCTCACAAATTGAGGGGTAAATAATGGAGGGCACCAAGACCAAACAGGTGTATGAACATTGAGTAGAAATAAAAAATGATCAGATTTAAACACAAAATTCAAGGCCAACAACAACAGAATCAAAACCCAATCTACAACAAGCTAGACACAGAAGGAACCACTTATACTAGTATCCCAGTGGGCAAAGGAGGGCATGCTAGGAACAGGGGTGGAGGGAGGACAACACTGGTGGTGGGAATGCCCCTAATTCAATGTCACTATGTACCTGAAATATTACTGTGAAAGATTTGTAATCCACTTTGGTCGAAATAAAACTTATTTAATTTAAAAAAAAACATCTTTCTTTGGGGTTAACTATATTTTTCTGTCTAAACAAAAATTACTGCCATTTTGTTTCTAAAAGAAAAAAATATATATGTATATATATATATATAATGATAAAAGACCACTTTTTAATATTTCTCATTTGGCTTCTCTTAGGGCTAAAATGGGAGGAAATAAAATTCAGTTTTTATGTAAAAGAGAAGAAAATTAATCTTCTAAGTAAACAGAATTTGGATGCTTAGGGACGAGGTAATTCGAATTAACTATTCAAGGGATTGATAAATGTCAATAGCAAGAGATGTACTAATTACAATAACCAGAGGAGCCAGTATTCTTGATTGGAGAATGTAAAGTGACAGAATTGGAATGGAGAGGCTAATTGAATAGTACTAATTACTGAAAGTTATTAAGCACATAGATATGGGAAAGATTTGGTGCTGGAGATAGGTAGGGCGTTTGCCTTGCAAACAGCCGATTCAGGACTGATGGTGGTTCGAATCCCCGAATCCCATATTGTTTCCCGTGCCTGCCAGGAGCTACTTCTGAGCACAGGACCAGGAGTGACCCTTGAGCACCGCAGGGTGTGGCCCCAAAACAACAACAACAACAACAACAACAACAAAAGGATATAGGGAAGATTGATCTAAGCGCTCACAAAAATATTACCTGATCTCTATACCTTTCAGTCATGTGAGGTAAAGCAGGAAAATTGTGACACTACTGACTGCTGCTCAATAGTAACTTAATTCAAATTCCTTCTACTTTAAAAATTCTATCCTGGGCCCGAGAGATAGCATGGAGGTAAGGTGCTTGCCTTGCATGCAGAAGGACGGTAGTTTGAATCCCGGTATCCCATATGGTTCCCTGAGCCTGCCGGGGGCGATTTCTGAGCATAGAGCCAGGAGTAGCCCCTGAGCACTGCCGGGTGTAACCCAAAAAACAAAAAAAAAAAAATGTAAAAAAAATTGTATCTTATCATTATATATGTATGGTACTCAGGGAACCATGTGATGCTGGGTTTGAGCCTAGGTCAGCTGCTTGCAAGGCAAGCTCTTAATACTCTGAACTCTTTCTCAGCACCTATTCTAACTATTTTCTGGTCTAAAAGACTAAAACCATGTAACTATTAAGGAGGATAGTTAATCACTAAAGCAGAAAAGAATGAAAACAAAGCTCAAGGAATGGGACCAAAACTAAAGATATTTGCCTGCTTCGAGGAGCTGAAAGACAAATACTTGCATGAGGAAACAAGAGTGTTTGTCTGCACCTTAGTCTAATTGTAGCAATTATACTAGGAATGATAGGGTCCATATGGGCATGTGTTTTAGGTTCTTTGTCATCTCAGGCAGGTTCCTAAGGTCATTTGTTGCCTTAATTTTCTTAATGTTCTTCTCATGGATGAAGCTATTTGAATGCTGGGGTTGGTCATGCCTGGACTGCAACATAATCTGTTACTGAAAATAAATCAATGTGGGAGGTATTAATACCATAAAATATTTACAAAAGAGAATTTAGATGTCTTCATCAAGACCACACAATTTATAAATATCGAACGTTTTGTATTCAACATGAGTCCTGTCATTAGCATGGCTACGCTGCCCAATTTATTCTTTATTTAAAACTTCTAAACTAAGCAAGAGTCTTGTTTAAAATACAATAGGAAAATTTGAGGATCCTGTACATGAAGTCAAAATTGGTAGAAGAAAGTTATTTGTAAGATGAGGAGTATGCTCATTATACTAATTCATTAAATTAAATCAAGTGGTAAATATAGTGAGGACAGGAACCCAAATTAAATTTTTGGAAAATTTTAGCATCAAGAAGCAACCTTACAAATGTGTGAAAAGTCTGAGAATTATTCAGGTAATTTAGAGAGTACTGAAAATACTAAGTATGACACTAAATTGTATGGTATTGGTGTCATTATACTCATTCATATAAAGAAATCCCACAGGAATTTATTTAAAGGAATATCATAAAGGAATTATAATAAAATCAATTAAATTCATCCATGTCTAGAGAAATGTATAACACTAAAATGGAGAATAATGTAAATATTTTTGAAACTGTGATAAGATATTAAAAATGTATCTGGTATTACAATTGTAATTTGGTATAATTTTTAGGGACACTCTCAAGCTTCCTCCCAACTATTTTCAGCCATTGAGGCTAGGAATTGTAAACAGGGACCTGTGTATGGGCTGTGCTCAGGTCTTGTGGTAAAGGTATTACTTTGTTTATATCCTCCATGTTTAGTAGATTTTAGGGTAATAGATCCAGTGATGATCAGGGGTTTCCAGGGCTGTAACCAGAGATTTTAGAAGAAAACTGAGTGCCAGTGGCTAAACTGGTTGTTATTGACATGCAAAGCAGTGCCTTAAATGCTATATTATCTCTCCAGCCCACCTCCACTATTGGATTTAGATAAGTATTTATATGATGTTTTATAGTTTTCTTCCTTTTATATTTTCCTCATTTTATAAAGAATGATTGTTGATGGCTATTAAGTAGATTTTTATGATATTTTATTGTAAATATAATTATATGATTGTAATATAATTGCATTATATTGCAACCTTTAGGGTTAAATAAGTATGATATTTTTAATAACTGAATTTTTTAATTAAATCCAAATTAAGAATTAAAGAATTGGGACTGGAAATTAAAGAATTAAAGAATTGGGACCTGAGAGATAGCTCAGTAGTAGGACTGCCTTGTATACAGCTGATCCAGTATACTGCCTTGTATACAGCTGATCCAGGACAGAAGGTTTGAATCCCGGCATCCCATAAAGTATTAACCTAAAACTTTGTAGATAAGTATAAAAGTAATGACCTGATTAACAATAACATGCAATTTGACAAATTATTTTATGATCAATAGATAATTTTGAAATCCAAAGCCCTTAAAAGTGACTCCTACTAGCCAGAAATTTGCACAGACCAGAAAGAGATAGCTATCTAAAAGCAGAAATGACTTCTAGAGCCACTAATGAATTCTTTCATATCTGCCAGGAATATACAAGTGGCTTTCTGCCCTCCCTTATCCTTTGCTTCTTTATATAATATAATTTATAATACATAATTCACATATATGATATAAAATTACATTTCTAGGAGAAGAAAAGATGTCATTTGTAGAACTTGTACGTCATGGAACATAGTGACTAAATAAATCGCTTCTACATATTTTGATATGGCTATCATAGATTTGCCCCATTTTATGACAGATGCTTCATAGTTTTCTCCAGAAAATCCAGCTTTAGTCCTATCTATAGCTGCTTCCATTTTGCTTGTGTTAAGACCCCTTTTCATAAGAGGAAATTATTGTGCCATGTTGTTTCTTCATATTTTTTATTCTTGACAGTATTAGGACACTTGTTTCTGTGAGAACCCTCTGGGTCTAAAATTTATATTTTAAAAATGTACTAAAATACTGATTTACACATTTCTCCAAAGAGTAAACTCATATATCTATTCACTGTCATATTTATATGTGACTTTCAGAGAGCATTAAGCTAAAGGTATTTAAAATTGCAAACTTTCTTTCTTCCTGAATATTTTTAACTCCATTTTTGGGCATATTTTTATTATAGCTAAGAACCCCCAGATCATTTTAATATTTTTTAGAAGACAGTTTCTAGCAGCGCTTGGCTTAGACATCATTCCTGGTGGTACTCAGCTCAGTCACATGGATTTAAAAGATTCATTGTTCAGGCCCAATGATGTGATACTGTTCAGACAAGTGATGCTGGGATTTGCTAAAGTTACACACAGCAGTGTTTAGGAACTAATCAAGTGCTTTAATTAGTACTAAGGTTTGAATGTACTGCCTTGCATTCCAGTTTTTTAAAATACCCTCAAATAATTTTCATTCCTTTTCTCCTACAATTTCCATCTCTCTGGTTTGCTTCTTACATATTTGTTTGATTTTTCCACATTTCTCTACGTCCAGTAAAGTCTTCTCAACTCATGATTCTCTTTTTTTCATATGAACAAAATGTAATTGTTCCCTTATCTTAAAATGCTACTGCCAGTCTAATTCTGCTGTCCTCCATACAGATTTCAATGCTGCATAGTTAATATTTTAAATGTCCATTTCTTCTCTTTTAGTAAATTCCATCAATTTTTAGACAAACATATCTTCTGCCAAATTTGATGGGATTATTTCCTTTTCTCTGTTCAGTCAGTAGGTTGCCTTTTCATTTATATAGTGATTTATCTGAACATAAAAACGCAAATTTGAAAAGATAAATGTTCCCATATGCCCAGGGCAACACAGTTTACAATGGCCAAGGCATGAAAACAACCTAAATTCCCACTCAAATGTTATGTTTAATACTCCTTGCTATGTTTAGAGACTCAATGCAAAAATGCTTTCAGGGTGGAGCCAGGCTTCAGATAAAATCCAATTATGTTATCTAGACAGAAAAATTCAGGCAGAAAAGCTTACTAAGACTTTTCAAGACACATGTCTAAAATATATATTGGAAATAAAATACAGGGACTACTGACTCTGTATTCAGGATGTCCCCTGGAAGTGCCTAGGAAGTTCCTAGGGTATCATATGTGTTGTTTGGGATTTAAACTGGGTTGGCCATATGCAAGGTAAACATCATCTCTTATACACACTATTTCTTCAGCTCAGAAATAAATTTTCCATTTTTGGGTGATAGATGAGTGGGAGGGATAGTGCTATACATGGCAGTGCTTAGAGTTTCTCCTGTCTCTGTGCTCAAGGAAACATACAGTAGTGCTTGGGAGTGTTCAGAGAAACAGGTGCAGTATCAGGGATCAAATGGGTCAGTCAAAGCACACATTTTAACCGCCGCCCCCATTCTAACCATTATCCCCAAAGTCATGGCACAGTAAATAGAATGATAACTTCATAAATAAACTTAATAAATCATAACGCCTTCTCTCTGCATTTTTCCTTAGGGCAATAAGATGATACCTAAATCTATATGATTTGCCAATTTGGTAACCTGTGGTTACTCATCACAGTCTTTTTTCTTCTTTTGGCTTAGAAAACAAACCAACTTTCTTGTATTACAGGGTAAAATATTATTTCTTATCCAAACTCAAATTTTAATAATTTATATCTACCCTCAGTTAAATGTAATATCTAATTTAATTTCAGCTTTAATGTCCCCAAAACTTTAATATCAAACCAATTATCTTGGACTTTCCTGATCAGTATTAGAGAGAAGATCTATGTAGAACTCTTCCATTTCCTTTCATCTTAAATAATATTTAGTTATGCTAAAAAACCTTGTCCTTTCTTCTTTCTGTTTATAAAAATCTACATTTATACAAATTCTTTCTGTAGCTATTTCCTGGAGATATGCTACTTGATTCGTAAATTGCTTCATAAAGGCAATTATGTCTCTTTAGTTTTCTAATTTTGATTTTTATAGTGCTAATAGTTAATGCTTTATAAAAATGTCTTTGCATAGGTGAGAAAGATATTTAAATTAAAGTTTTGTGTGGGGTGGGATGGAGGGAGATTTGGGACATTGGTGGCAGGAATATTGCACTGGTGAAGAGGGGTGTTCTTTATATGACTAAAACCTTATCACAATCATTTATGTAATCAAGATATTCAAATAAAGAGAAAAAAATTAAAAAAAATGTTTTGTGTAAAATGGGTCATTTTTAAAATAAGGCAAGCCCATAATGCTTTAAATTGAATACAGTTCTTTTTTTAAATGAGATTCACTTCTCTTCCTTCAAAATGATCATTTAAATTAAAATTTATTATATGGGACAAAATTATGGCTTCTCTGTATAGGATTTATAGCAAAAACTTCTAGGTTGTAATGCTCTTATTTGCAAAAAACTGATAAGATAATATCTTAAAAACACATTGCTGAACATTTATAGTATACAAAGCAGATCTTAACCTGCTTAGAAAAAGATGAATACTAATGTATTTGTAGTATAGTTTCATAAATGAGCAGGTTCATACTAATTTTAATCTTAAAAATATTACTATATGTCTCAGAATGAGATAAGAACAAAAGGCAGTTAATACTTTCATACAATGTCACGTGGAAAAACTTCTTCAAAAATGTCATTTCTGTTCTAAAATTTGCTGATTGTGGTTCTGTGAATATATTTGTTTAAATATGCTTGCTTCTACTTTTATTTATGAGAGATAAAAATACCAAAATAATAGTATATTTACTCTATCAATTCCTTGAAATATTTGTAATGATAAGGTATATAATAAAATTGACACAAAAAGCCTGTAAAGTTGTTGTGTGTTGCAGTATGTTGCATTATTATAGTTACTTAAGGGATTCTACCAATTCTATATAAAGGGTGACATTATGTAGCTCTGGTTGACTAACATATATGTTTAATTTATGTATAAAATCTTTTTGTTTTGTTTTAATTTGTTTTTGGCAGTTGTTAGGAGACCATTTGTGTTAGACATGAACTAAGGCTGGTCACATGTAAGGGTAACACTTTAAACCTTATATTATCTCCCTATCCCTGGATATTTTATTTCAATATTTTCAAAGGCTATTTCTTTATTTTTTTATGTATTTGATTACTTTGGAAGATAAATCACTTGATAATCAAATTGATTTTTATTTATATATAACATATAATTGATTTCTCATTACATTTAAAAGTGTTAGTAAGTCATGGTGTGTATGGCTCTAGACCAGTGCTTCTCAATTATTTTCTGTCATGCCCCCTAGGAAGAAGAAAATATTTTTCACACCCCTGCGTGACTGTAAATAGTATCTTTATTTAAAAAAAAACTTTTACCTGCAAAACAAAAGTATATAAAATAATTTGAGCTTATTTTTAATCAGAGGTGATGTCTGGTGAATGGCTACAATGAGTACGTTTTGCAATGCATAAGCAGGGTTTGAAGCAGGACACAGCAACTCTCAGCTCCAGAGATATACAGAGACAGAAACACGGGGCTTAGCTTGTTATGACAGTGTTTGCCGAGGTCAAACGCGCCCCCCCTTTGGGGATCCTCACGCCCCCCCCCCACTATTTGAGAAGCACTGCTCTAGACTTCTTAACTTCATTGTTCATTATACTTATCATTTCTGTATTTACTGCATTAGATGCAGTATCTTATATTTAGCTATAACCTAAAAACATTTTTCAGCTCTTCTTTCTTCTGTTCTTTTAAAATATCACAAATATGAAATAAATATTAAGCTTTTAATTATGCTATCACAGGCTCATGGGACTTTTATTTTATCCAGTTTATTTTTTTCTGTATTTGCTAAAATGTTAAATAGAATTTATATTTAGAATAGTTTATATTTATATCTAACAAAATACATAAAATTGATACTTATAGCTACAATATTTATGTCTGTACAATAGAATAATTTGAGAGCTCTATATTCAAGTTATTTTATTTATCTTTGTTTTCTCAATTTGTGACTTATCTTTTAATTTTCTGGTGTTTAAATTTTTTTGTTTTAAGAGCTCATAATCATTCACATTTTAATAATGGCTATATTTAAGGCTTGGATAATTTTAAAATGTCTTTTATCATAATGTCAGCTTCAACTGATTATTCTTCTATAATTTGTTATTTCCTAGCTCTTGTCCAATTGAGTGTGTTTTGATAGAAATCTGGATGTTTTTAATGTACTAGTACCTCTTCTATTTTTATCCCTGAATATTATTTACCCACTCAGTTCTTCTGACAATGCTTTCTTAGAATAAAACAAAGTGGAGTGTGCTTCACTGACTTGTTACTAACATTGTGTAGGAAAGTCAGTTGCTCCATTTTGCTTTCATTGACTTCCCAGACAGCTTTCCCTTATTATTAGGCAGAGAGGAAGTCCAGATTATCCATTTAGTCTCCACTGATACTATAAATACCTGTCTTTTTTTTTCTTGGTGAGGTACAAAGTACAGCCTCCTATTCAGTCTTTTCTGCTACCACTTCAAAAGGAAGATGGAAGTGCCATAGAAACTGGCAAGAGAAGAAACTTAAATTCCCTACTCAGTGTACTGGGATAGAAGGTTTTTGGTATTTTTTTTTTCATCTTGATTTGACTTTAGTAAGGAGATTGAGAATGACATTTCTTCCAATTTTATAAATTTCTGTTTATTCTAGTCCTTGAGACAGTGAGAATTGGCTTTTATTCAGATTTTTTTTTGTGGTCTTCACCTATTAAATTGCTGGTTGCTATTTCTTTTCAAATGTAACCAAGTTTTAGATAGAGACAAACTAATACATAGGGAACTCAACATCAATTCTTTCTCTGAATTCTCAGATTCCGAGTTTGTCTTCTTCAATAGGTTTCAGTCTTTTGATGTTGCTTCTTACATAATACTCAGAGATTATATAATACTGACCAGTAATTTTTAGGTGCATCTAATAGAAAGATTAGGAAAAAGCATATCTGATACAAATCATTTGAATAGTCTGCATATAAATATACAGCAATTATGTGACTTTTAAAGTAATGTATTTTTATGTGTCTTTTGCAATTAATCAGGCTTAAACAGCCCATCTCACAAAGTGAAAAATCATACCTGGGCTCCTTTAATAATCATTACATTCTTAAAATTTATTTTGATTCTCATTTATAAAGCTATCAATAATGTTTTTATGTGCACAAGTGGTTTTAGTGTTAGAATTATGATTATAATCTCCATTTTTCAAAAAAACACTATAGAAATATACTTTAAAGTCTGAAAACAAGATTTTAAAGAGGATAGTTCAAATTACTATGTGTAAAATACACTTGGAATGAAAACACCCACGTTTAATTTCCAGAACTGTACGACACCCCACTTTAGCTGTGAGCCTTGAGCTCCCAGTACCACTGTATCCAGGGAGCACTATATCTCTTAGCTTGAATATAAAACCTTCTGCCCAAATCATTTGGATCCAGTATCACTAGGAGAGGCCCCCCAACCTCTCAAGTGCCTGATTAGGAATTCTGCTTTCCTTCAAGTTAGCCATCATGCAAAATGCCAGATATATATGAAAGGAAACCACCAGCTTAGACAGCCCCAACCACAGAGCTCAAAGCTACTGATTCTCAGGACCCATTCAAAACACTTCTTATCTAGTTATACTGAAAGGTAATGGCCAGATGTCTCACAAACTAGCTTATAAAGGATTTTATATGCTTTGAGATAAAAATATGTATTTTTATGATTACTTGATCAAATTGGAAATATCTTACTTTCTCTTGCATTGCTACTTACATGAAATAACTGATTTCAATATCATATAGTTCAAGATACACTTATCAAAGAGTTCACCAAAATATTCATGCCATTCACTACTCTGATGAGCAATTATACATGTAGCTGAAGTTACAATTAACAGTCTTTCTTAGAGTAATCTGTTCTCTTGCTTCCTCAACATCAAGCCTACTTGCTGTGATTTCAGTGTATGAACTTATTCAAATATGTACCTAAATACTCTACCATTTGTCAACACATAACTTTATAAAGCATCAAAATAATTTAGGGTGTTTAATTATTCTAAAAGTTTAATGGAGAATTATAAATTATTTTAAAAGACAAATTACTAGGGGGAATAGAGAGGTAAAACAAATATTTAAAAATACATAAAATTGGGCCGGTGTGATAGCACAGTGGTAGGGTGTTTAGCTCTCATGTGGCTATTCCAGGAAGGACCTTGGTTCGATCCCCAGTGTTCCATATGGTCCCCCACGCCAGGAGCAAAATCTAAGCGCATAGCCAACAGTAACCCCTGAGCGTCACCAGGTGTGGCCCCAAAACAAAAAAAATATATAATTTCTATAATCAAATGTTTTCAATTACATCAATTAATTGACTTAAAAGAATCAGTCTAGTAAAGAAAAAAACAGGAAGTACCATTTGTTTGTACCTCCCATTTGTCTTATTTTAATTTTCTTTTCTTTTTTTTTGGGGGGCACACCCGGTGGTGCTCAGGGGTTACTCCCGGCTGTCTGCTTAGAAATAGCTCCTGGCAGGCACGGGGGACCATATGGGACACCGGGATTCGAACCAACCACCTTTGGTCCTGGATCGGCTGCTTGCAAGGCAAATGCCGCTGTGCTATTTCTCCGGGCCCTCTTTTCTTTTTTTTAAACAACTTTATTACATACATGATTTTGTTTGGGTTTCAGTTATGTAAAGAACACCACCCACCACCAGTGCAACATTCCCTCCTCCCCACCCAGCCCCCGCCACTCAAGACAGGCTTTCTATTTCCCTCGTACATTCTCTTTATTAGGATAGTTCAAAACGTTGTTATTTCTCTAACTAAACTCATCTCTGTTTGTGGTGAGCTTCATGAGGTGAGCTGGAACTTCCAGCTCTTTTCTCCTTTGTGTCTGAAAGTTATTATTGAAGAATGTCTTTCATTTTTCTTAAAACCCATTGAAGAGTGAGACAATTCCGCATCTTTCTCTCTCTGACTTATTTCACCCAGCAAAATAGATTCCATGTCATCCAAGTATAGGAAAATTTCATGACTTCATATCTCCTGACAGCTGCATAATATTCCATTGTGTATATGTACCACACTTTCTTTAGCCAATCATCTGTTGAAGGGTATCTTGGCTGTTTCAAGAGTCTTGCTATGGTAAATAGTGCTGCAATGAATATAGGTGTAAGGAAGGATTTTTGTATTGTATTTTTGTGTTCTTAGGGTATATTCCTAGGAGTGGTATAGCTGGATCGTATGGGAGCTCGATTTCCAGTTTTTGGAGGAATCTCCTTATCGCTTTCCATAAAGGTTGAACTAGATGGCATTCCCACCAGCAGTGGATAAGAGTTCCTTTCTCTCCACATCCCCGCCAACACTGCTTGTTCTCATTTTTTGTGATGTGTGCCAATCTCTGGGGTGTGAGGTGGTACCTCATAGTTGTTTTGAATTGCATCTCCCTGATGATTAGTGATGTGGAGCATTTTTTTTTGATGTGTCTTTTGGCCATTTGTATTTCTTCTTTGTCAAAGTCCATTTTTACTCCCCATTTTTTGAAGGGATTAGATGTTTTTTTCTTGTAAATTTCTGTCAGTGGCTTGATATTTTGGAGATTAGCCCCTTGTCTCATGGGTATTGGGTGAATAGTTTCTCCCATTCAGTGGGGGGTCTCTTGTATCCTGTAGGCTATTTCTTTTGAGATGCAGAAGCTTCTCAGCTTAATATATTTCCATCTGTTAATTTCTGCTTTCACTTGCTTGGAAAGTGCCGTTTCCTATTTGAAGATGCCTTTAGTCTCAATGTCTTGGAGTGTTTTACCTACATGTTGTTCTATATATCTATGGTTTTGGGTTTGATATTGAGGTCTTTCATCCATTTGGATTTAACCTTCATACATGATGTTAGCTGGGGGTCTAAGTTCAATTTTTTGCAAGTGGCTAGCCAATTGTGACAACACCACTTGTTGAAGAGGCTTTCTTTGCTCTATTTAGGATTTCTTGCTCCTGTATTAAAAATTAGGTAATTGTATGTCTGGGGAACATTCTCTGAGTATTCAAGCCTATTCCACTGATCTGTCGGCTTGTCTTTATTCCAATACCATGCTGTTTTGATAACTATTGCTTTGTAGTACAGTTTAAAATTGGGGAAAGTAATTCCTCCCATATTCTTTTTCCCAATGATTGCTTTAGCTATTCGAGGGTGTTTATTGTTCCAAATGAATTTCAAAAGTGCCTGATCCACTTCTTTGAAGAATGTCACAGGTATCTTTAGAGAGATTGCATTAAAACTGTACAATGCTTTGGGGAGTATTGCCATTTTGATGAAGTTAATCCTGCCAATCCATGAGCACTGTATTTGCTTCCATTTCAGCGTGTCCTCTCTTATTTCTTGGAGCAGAGTTTTATAGTTTTCTTTGTATAGGTCCTTCACATTTTTAGTCAAGTTGATTCCAAAATATTTGAGTTTGTGTGGCACTATTGTGAATGGGGGTGTTTTCTTAATGTCCATTTCTTCCTTATTACTATTGGTGTATAGAAAGGCCATTAATTTTTGTGTGTTAATTTTGTAGCCTGCCACCCTGCTATATGAGTCTATTGTTTCTAGAGGCTTTTTCATAGAGACTTTAGGGTTTTCTAGGTAGAGTATCATGTCACCTGCAAACAGCAAGAGCTTGACTTCTTCCTTTCCTATCTGGATTTCCTTGATATCTTTTTCTTGCCTAATTGCTATAGCAATTACATTCAGTGCTATGTTGAATGGGAGTGGTGAGAGAGGACAGCCTTGTCTGGTGCCAGAATTTAGAGGAAAGACTCAGTTTTTCTCCATTAAAGACAATATTTGCCTCTGACTTGTGGAAGATGGCCTTAACTATATTGAGAAATGTTCCTTCCATTCACATCTTGCTGAGAGTTTTAATCAAGAATGGGTGTTGTACCTTATCAAATGCTTTCTCTGCATCTATTGATATGATCATGTGATTTTTATTTTTCTTGTTGTTGATGTTGTGTATTATGTTAATAGATTTACGGATGTTAAACCAGCCTTGCATTCCTGAAATGAAACCTACTTGATCGTAGTGGATAATCTTCTTAATGAGGCACTGAATCCTATTTGCCAGGATTTTGTTGAGGATCTTTGCATTTGTATTCATCAGTGATATTGGTCTGTAATTTTCTTTTTTGTTAGCATCTCTGTCTGGTTTAGGTATCAAGGTTATATTGGCTTCATAAAAGCTATTTGGAAGTGTTTCCATTTGTTCAATTTCATGAAAGAGTCTTGCCAGGATTGGTAGTAGTTTCTCTTGGAAAGTTTGAAAGAATTCATTAGTGAATCCATCTGGGCCTGGGCGTTTGTTTTTGGGCAGACATTTGATTACCATTTTTATTTCATCAATGGTGATGGGGGTGTTTAGATATGCTACATCCTCTTCCTTCCAGGTTCTCATTTTTAGTGGCGTAGAGTTTTTCAAAGTAGTTTCTGATTACCCTTTGAATCTCTGCCATATCAGTAGTGATCTCTCCTTTTTCATTCCTAATACGAATTATCAAGTTTCTCTCTCTCTCTTTCTTTGTTAGGTTTGCCAGTGGTCTATCAATCTTGTTTGTTTTTCAAAGAACCAAATTCTGCCTTCGTTGTCATCTTCATTCTCTATGTCTGATGCTGGCCTGCATTGTTTCCCCATTGTCACACTTGTATTGTGTGTTTTTCTACGTGTTGTGGTGGTATTCGTTGGCTAAATGATGTAGGCAGCCACACTGCTCTGGCTCCGCCCTTTCTGGGTGGGTCGACTTGCCTCCATGGGAGGGGAGTCCTCTGTGGATGAAGCCTCTCACAGGATGAAATCTAGGCCTGAGCACGCAGAGAAGACATTCCTGAGAGAAATGCTGGGCTTCAGTGATCCAGCACAGTTCTTTTTTTTTTTTTAATTTTTATTTTTAATTATGAGAACAAGGATGCAAAGAAAGAGGACAAGGTAAAGTTACAGTGGAAGGACAATCACCCATAACATAATTCTCAGAAGTCCCCTTGCTGATATCTTAACTTTGAAATTTCAGCCAAAGAACATTAAGATAAATAAGACAGAATCCATGTACAATTACTTTGTCCCTCAAGTCCCCAGATTGTAACACATTATAATATTTCTTAACAGCACCCAAGGCAATCTAAAGCCTTAAAACTTACGTAACTCCTTAAACATTACAGGCATAGTATTTTCTTACATTTCCATATACATGCATATTAGCTTAAGTTAACCTCAAATTTTAAATGAGTTCTTTTTAAGGATTAGAGTCAAAGGAGCACAGTAAAAATGGTGTTAGAGTGGCAATTGTTGTTTGCATAGGCCCACCAAAATATGAGGGACATGGAAAGAAATAACCTTGGCCTAAATACAAAGAGACCCGACCCCTGAAGTTTCCTGGCACAAGACCAACTCTAGACTCCAGGCAAGCTAGATCGTCCAATCCAATACATTGTCTATAGTGCCAACACACTTTTATTTTTCACACAGTCTCTGTTGTTGGTATCATGTTTCTGTATTAAAGATCCTGGAATCTGCATATCTTACATTGAAGTCAGGATGTGGAGCATTCTCTCCTTTCACCTCACAATCAAAGGGCAATGCACCAGCACAGTTCTTAGTGTGAATTTTTCTTCTTGTTGCGATGGTGCTCTTTCCTTAGAAAGAGCGCATAGTGGCCGCATAGTGAATCGGAGCCAAATTGCTCTTCTGGAGCCTCTTTTCGGCCCACTCCCAAAAGTTTCACGCGACAGGACAGGAGACACACACACACAGGCAGCAGTCACAATTTTTCACAGTTTGTCTTATTTTAATTTTCAAAGAACCATGTGTTAGTGCATTTGTATTAAAAATTCACAGGTGGAGAATAGGAAAGTTTAAGTTAAAATGAGCAATAAGTGATTTAATTAGATTGAAACATTGCTTTACCATTAAGATTACTTATATACTTTTTAAGGTTACAAATACATGTTTATGGTTTTGTCCAATCTCATACCTAATATTTTGAGAAGGATGTAAACAAAGGCATTATAATTATAACATAGTTCTTTTTTTTGGGGGGGGGGGCACACCTAGTGATGCTCAGGTGTTACTTTTGGCTATGTGCTCAGAAATCACCCTTGGCTTGGGGGACCATATGGGATAATGGGTATTAAACCCAGGTCAATCCTAGGTAAGACATCTGCAAGGAAAATGCAGACCCTATAGCATAGTTCAATATAGATTTTAACTATTAAGGTTTAAAAAATATACCATTAATGCTAAACAAATTCATTAAAATTAAGTATACATATTTGATTAGTTATTCTGCCTGTTTTTCCTGATTTTTTTAAATTTATTGGTGGGTTAAGGGATTGGATCATGCATAGTGGTGCTAAGCATGCCTCTTACAATAGTGGTGCTAGAGCCTATGCTGATTCTATGCTTAGGGATGACTTTTGGCTATGTTGAGACACTAAATGTGCCAGAATTAAAATAAGGCTATCCACATACAAGGAAAGTGCCTTAACCATGTACGATCTCTCTGACCTTGTGTATTCTTCCTAAATATACTATCTCACTTTCCTTGACTCTAAAGCATACATATAAAAATTAATAGAACAATTTCAATGAAAAAGAAAATTAGTAAGAAAGAAAGAAAGAGAGAGGAAAGAAAGAAAGAAAGAAAGAAAGAAAGAAAGAAAGAAAGAAAGAAAGAGAGAGAAAGAAAGAAAGAAGAAAGAAAGAAAGAAAGAAAGAAAGAAAGAAAGAAAGAAAGAAAGAAAGAAAGAAAGAAAGAAAGAGGAAAGAAAGAAAGAAGAAAGAAAGAAAGAAGAAAGAAAAAGAAGTAGGAAAGAAAGAAAGAAAGAAAGAAAGAAAGAAAGAAAGAAAGAAAGAAAGAAAGAAAGAAAGAAAGAAAGAAAGAAAGAAAGAAAGAGAGAGAAAAGAAATACAATGCTCTTTTCCACTTGTTTTCTGCCAGGAAAAGCAAAGCAGCATTAAGATCTTTCCATATACCATTCATTGTTTTTTTTACTAACAGACAATGATGATTTTACATGTTTTCAACACAGAAGATAAGCCATAGGGAATAGGAAAGGTTTTTTTTTTTTTTCTATATTGAACACAATGTCATAGATGAGTAAACTAATCTCTGCATCTGGATTCCAGAATCTTTTCCATTTGGAATAACTTCAACTTGAAATGCCTTAGGTTGACAGATATTGTCAACATTTGGCCTAATATATCAAAAGAAATCTGCAATATGGTTCCCAAATAATTGGCATGAGGAAAGCATTACCAAAGTTTAAAAAGCAAAACTAGCATAAATTACTCTTGTATCATCCAGTATAAGGTTCTATGAGTTTTTATGTATCATTTTTATATCAAAATATATTTAGTGGATATAATTTGGCAACATCAAAGACAATGTATCAAAAAGTCTTTTTATTTTATCATAAAAATCCTAAATTGGATTTAGATTGAGTCATAAACACAGATTTTTCTATAGATTCACTAAACAAAATTAATGAATCTCTTTCAAATCACTTCCATGTTGCTATAGAAAAAATGGAAAATATCTCCAAAAGGAACGGAGAGAAAAAGAACTGACACTGACAGCAAGTTTATTTGACCAAGTGAAAATGATCAAATTATCCCCAGTTCATACCTCCTAAAACTTTTTCTTTATACATACAGCTATAAAAAAAAAAAAAACATGACTCAAAAAACTACCAAAAAAGAAATAAACAAAAAATTAAATTTAAGGCCGGAGCAATAGCACAGTGTTAGAGTATATGTCCTACACACAGCCAACAAAGGTCCAACCAGGTTCTAACCTCTACATCCTATCTGGTCCTCTGAGCCTGCCAGGATTGATTTCTGAGTTTAAAGATAGGAGTAACCCCTGAGCACAGCCGTATGTGGTCCAAAACTCTTCCCCCCAAAATTAAAACTTAACTCTTAATTTAATGATTTATATTCTCAATATACACACATTAATCAAGCAGAATATCAGATGAAATAATAAAGCATATATTTATTTGCCCCTTTCTTTCCTTTTTGTTATGGTTTCTCAATTTTCTTACTGAAAGTGCCCTTATCTAATTGGAAAAACAATGCTAATACACTATTTTTTTTAAAAAAAAAAAATCCCTTTTAGGGGCCAGAGAGATAGCACCTTGGTAGGGTGTTTGCCTTGCACACAGCCAACCCAGGACCGATGGTGGTTTGAATCCCAGCATCTCATATGATCCCCTGAGCCTGCCAGGGGCGATTTCTGAGTGCAGAGCCAGAAGTAACCCCTGAGCATTACCAGGTATGACCCAAAAACCAAAACATATAAAGAAATAAATAAAAATCACTTTTAGGTATCAAGAAATTTCCTCATTTTCATCATTATAAAGATTAATTATATCTGTTAAAGCTATATTTATTTAGTATAAAACAACTTGAATTATTTAGTCTTAAAATTAAAGCCCTAGATTAAGCTTGGAATAATGTAGAAGTCTCCAAATTGGGAAGATAATACACTCAAAGGTTCTTTGTGTTTTCCCAATTTGTGCTTATGTATTTATTGTAAGTTGATTCTTTTCTTTTGGGTAGAGCATAGCTGAGAGATGGGAACAAGAGTAATGATCTGAAGACTGTAGAAATAGAGAAGAATGGTTGAAAAGGTAGCATTTTATTTAAAGGATAATTGTGTGGTATCACCACTAATTGCTAGTAGAAACTAGAAAAGTGTTTGAAATGAAATATTTTCCTCAGTGTTTTCTTAGAGCTGAACCTCATTTCTGTACATCTCTTACTGTAATTTCTTTTTTGTTTGTTTTGTTTTGGAGCCATACCTAGCAGCATTTAGGAGTTACTCCTGGCTCTGAGCTCAAGAATCAATCATGTTGGGCTCAGTGGACCATATGGGATACCAGGAATAAAACCTGGGTAAGCTGCATGCAAAGCAAATGCCCTATCTGCTTTGCTATCACTCTGGCCCCATCTTATTGCAATTTCTGAGAGATGAACAATTTCTAGTTCTTATTCCAAAAAAAAAGATATAAAAGTTATTTAGCTATGAGATCCTATAATACTTGTTCTTCAAAAGTAAACTCAATTAAATTAGTTTTCCAGGTAACTACTTTTACATTAAATCTTTTACTATACAGATTGCCATTAATATTTGTTCCTTTTCATGTTTTGTTCTCTCTCCAGATTATTTCATCTGTCCTGATCTATGTGGCTACTGCCTTAAATTTGTTAAACCAGCTAAAAACTCCACACATATATGTCTATAACTTTTCATTTTAAAAAAATATTAATATGGGAGCTGGAGCAGTGGTGCAGTGATAGGGCATTTGCCTTGCACACTGCAACCTAGGATGGACCAAGGTTCGATTCCCGGCTTCCTATATGGTCCTCCAAGCCAGGAGTGATTTTTGAGCACATAGCCAGGAGTAATCCCTGAGCATCACTGAATGTGGCCCAAAACCAAAAAGAAAAAAAGAAAAACATATTAAGTTGTCTCCAGTTGGCTTTCTATTTGCTATTGCTTTGCTTCATCAGTGGGGTTTTCCAGAGAGCTTTGGTGAGTTGAAATGGAATGCACTGTTTTCTTTGACCAGGTTAATGTGTTCTAGTTGCTTCAAGCTGGCAGATCATTAGCTACTTTCAGCTGAAATCATTCAAACCTTCCAGGTAGCTCAACTGCATAGAACATTAGACCTGGAATTTTTAGTCAGATGTGATTCATGGTCCTTCTATAAAAAGCTTCTGGACAAACTTAAAGTGTACAAAACAATCTTTAGTCTTTGAATCTTCAAATGAAAGTTTATTCTGTTTTTGAAAATAATATTAAAGAATATAACATTTTCTAGTTTCCTTAAAGCTTACTTCACAAGTAAGGTCACAAGCTAATCCAGGAATAGGCAACCTTTATTTTAGTATTTCCCAACTATCAAGTTTTCAAATAGGCCTCACAAATCTTTTAATTCCTGTTACATAAGGTCTCATACCCACAATATGCATCAAAATTTCAAAAAGCCTGTAAGTTGCTTGAATATATATTTTCTATACATTCTACAGGGTAACCTATTTTATAACTCAAAGTTCTTATATAGCAATTTTCTCTAAGCTTACTGTCTTACAAAATTTGGCCATGTTAATATGAAATGTATGAATAACTCATTTCTTTTAACTATTGCCTCCGTTTCTTCCTGGGTATTTAATTATGCATCCCAAAAACCAAGTTTAAGACTATCTTCCCTTACATTTGAAAGTATGTAGAATTAAAAAGTGTACAACTTTCTTCTTATCTATAGCAAAGATGTTGCTTATTTGCTACTTTTTCCTCTACTTTCACAAGTACTAGAACATTGAAAGAGGTTTTATTTGGTGATGGTGGTGGTGGTGTTTTTGTTGTTCTTTGGTTGGTTATTTGGGGGAAGACCACACCCAGTCATCCATGTACAAAGCAAATGCCCTACTTGCTATACTATCTCTCCAGCCCCAGATTGACCATTTTAACTGATACCCATTTTAACTGATACCCTAGTGAATGGGCTAGAAAATTAAAGGAAACTGGGTGCTCATACAACTACTTCAAGGAGATCCTCTCAACTCTAGACAACAAATCTATGTAACCTACAAGACAGGGTGGGGGTTGAGGAGATGTTGGAACACTCTGTTCTTACCTAAAACAATGACATTCTCCTACTTCCTCTTTCCTTTTTCACCAATTCTTTAGACATGTAAAAATCCATCTAGAGCAGATTATCTTGAAAGGTACTTTTGGTACTTTTGATCTCATTCCTAGTTGAATTTGATCTCGTCAATAAAGAAAGGTTTGGTGGGAGGTCACTAGGCTAAAAGCCACGTGATTCCAACCTTTTCTACTTAATGACTGTATTTAAAAAAAACTATTTTATTAAAACTTTTGTGATTGAAACAGTCTTTCATAAGATGGATTTCATACATACAATGAATCAGGGACAATCCCATCATCAATGTTCACCTCCCTCCACCAATATTTCCAAGAGCATCCCATAACCTCCCTACCAGAAGCCAGCCTGCCAAAATAACAGGCCCATTTTAAGTTTAGATTGTTAACATTTGGGTTTCTTGATTCCATTGTCATTGCCTTTGGCTTGGATATTTAGTTCTGTTCTTCTTTAACACTACTGATGCACTTTCTAGTATGACAAACTAAATTGATATAAGTTTAGTTGATATAAGTTGATATAAGTTTAGTATCAACTAATTGATATTCCCTCAAAATCTTATTTATAATCTCCAAATTAGGGTAAGTTTTTAGAATATGTGATTTTTGTTAGAACCCTAAGTAATCTTTTTTATCTTTATTTAAACACCTTGATTACAAAATATTATTGTAGTTGGGTTTCAGTCATGTAAAGAAAACCCCCTTCATCAGTGCAACATTCCCATCACCAATGTCCCAAGTGTCCCTCCTCCCCACTCCACCCCACCCTCTCCTGTACTCTAGACAGGCATTCTACTTCCCTCATTCATTCACATTGTTATGATAGTGCTCAGTGTACTTTCTCTAACTGCACTCATCACTCTTTGTGGTGAGCTTCATGTCATGAGGTGAACCTTCCAGCCCTCCTCTCATTTGTCTCTCAGAATTATTGCAAAAATATCTTTTATTTTTCTGAAAACCCATAGATGAGTGAGAATATTCTGAGTCTATCTCTCTCCCTCTGGCTTATTTCACTCAGAATAATAAATTTCATATACATCCATGTATATAAAAATTTCTTGACTTCATCTCTTCTGACGTTCTGCATATTTCATTGTTTATATATACCACAGTTTCTTTAGCCATTCATCTGTTGAGGGGTATCTAGGTTGTTTCCAGAGTCTGGCTATTGTAAACAGCACTGCAATGAATATAGGTGTGAGGAAAAGATTTTTGTATTGTATTTTGTGTTCCTAGGATATATTCCTGGGAGTGGTATAGCTGGATCGTATGGGAGCTCAATTTCCAGTTTCTTGAGGAATCTCCATATCGCTTTCCATAAAGCAGGGGTCTCAAACTCAATTTACCTGGGGGCCGCAGGAGGCAAAGTCAGGGTGAGGCAGGGCCACATAAGGGATTTCACAAAAAAAAAAAAAAGAAAGGGTGGGGTGACAGCAGGCAGGAGCAGCGAAAATGACGTCTGCACTAGGCGCAAAGTATTCTCGATTATTTGTTTACCGAACATTCGCAATAAAAAATCGCATTAGTAAGAAAAATTGCAAAAAATTGCATTAAACATTTGCATACCCTGAACGGAACTGCTCAGGGTATGCTAATGTTTAATGCAATTTTTTTCTTACTAGTGCGATTTTTATTGCGATTATTTGGTAAGCGATTTGAAGGCTGGCCACAGGCCACAATGTTGTATGGAGTTTGAGACCACTGCCATAAAGGTTTGACTAGACAGCATTCCCAAGAGCATTGAATAAGAATTCCTTTCTCTTCACATCCTTGCCAGCACTGCTTGTTCTCATTCTTTGTGATGTGCACCAATCTCTGTGGTGTGAGATGGTACCTCATAGTTGTTTTGATTTGCATCTCCTGATGATTAGTTATGTGGAGCATTTTTTCATGTGCCTTTTGGCCATTTGTAATTCTTCTTTGACAAAGTGTCTGTTCATAGATGTTTTTTTCTTGTAAAGTTTCGTCAATGCCTTGTATATTTTGGATATCAGCCCCTTATCTAATGGATATTAAGTGAATAGTTTCTCGCATTCAGTGGGCGGCTCTTGTATCCTGGGCATTATTTCCTTTGAGATGCAGACGCTTCTCAGCTTAATATATTTCCCTCTGTTTATTTCTGCTTCCAATTGTTTTGAAAGTGCTGTTTCCTCCTTAAAGATGCCTTTAGTCTTAATATGACTGTCTTAATTTATTAATTCCTGCTGTGACCCTGCTTCAGACCCATTCACCTGGAGTTAAAATATGGCTTGTGGAGCATTTTTACAGGGGAAAAGTTATATACTTTTCCAATGTGTTGCAGTAGCCCATATTAAATACTAATAAATAAACCCACTGTACATATGAATGCAGAATTAATATCTTAGCACAGTGCTGCATTAAGGAAATAATTTGGATATAAAAGTATTTAACAGGGGTCCTCAAACTTTTTAAACAGGGGGCCAGTTCACTGTCCCTCAGACCATTGGAGGGTCTGACTATAGTAAAAACAAAACTTTTGAACAAATTCTTATGCACATTGCATATATCTTATTTTGCAATGAAGAAACAAAACAGATACAAATACAATATGTGGTCCACGGGCCATAGTTTGAGGACCACTGAAAAATTTCTTATTTAAAATAGGCAGTCCTGAGATAAACGTTTATCTATAATAAATTAAATATATGGTGATATATACTTTCAAAAGAATTCTTTTCTGGTATTAAAATATAAGTATATTAAATTGTGTCATTAGGATAAAATAAATGAAACATGAGAAACCACGGTAAGCAAAATAACTAAGAAAGTAAAAATAAATTATTTGATGATTTCACTTATATGTGAAATATAAATAACAAAATTAATGAACTGACAAAACACACTAAAATGTATTTCTAGAAAGGATTAAAACTGAAAGACTATTTAAGGGGAAGAAGAGTATGTAGGACAAATGGGTTGGGGATTGTGGTAACTAATGAATCCTACACACAATTTTAATAAATTCTACAGTGTCACTAAGATAAAATTATTAAGCTGTAATAAAAATTATAATATTTAATGGCAAATATCAAAAATTTAAAATAGAAGTAAAATTTTCACAACTTTTATTATTATTATTTTTAATTTATTTTTTTTTATTTAAACACCTTGATTACATACATGATTGTGTTTGGGTTTCAGTCATGTAAAGAACACCACCCATCACCACTGCAACATTCCCATCACCAATGTCCCAAGTCTCCCTCCTCCCCACCCGACCCCCGCCTGTACTCTAAACAGGCTCTCCATTTCCCTCATACATTCTCATTATTAGGAAAGTTCAAAATGTAGTTATTTCTCTAACTAAACTCATCACTCTTTGTGGTGAGCTTCATGAGGTGAGCTGGAACATCCAGCTCTTTTCTCTTTTGTGTCTGAAAATTATTATTGCAAGAATGTCTTTCATTTTTCTTAAAACCCATAGATGAGTGAGACCATTCTGCATTTTTTTCTCTCTCTCTCTGACTTATTTCACTCAGCATAATAGATTCCGTGTACATCATTGTATAGGAAAATTTCATGACTTCATCTCTCCTGACAGTTGCATAATATTCCATTGTGTATATGTACCACAGTTTCTTTAGCCATTCGTCTGTTGAAGGGCATCTTGGTTGTTTCCAGAGTCTTGCTATGGTAAATAGAGCTGCAATGAATATAGGTGTAAGGAAAGGGTTTTTGTATTGTATTTTTGTGTTCCTAGGGTATATTCCTAGGAGTGGTATAGCTGGATCGTATGGGAGCTCAATTTCCAGTTTTTGGAGGAATCTCCATATAGCTTTCCATAAAGGTTGAACTAGATGGCATACCCATCAGCAGTGGATAAGGGTTCCTTTCTCTCCACATCCCCGCCAACACTGTGTATTCTCATTCTTTGTGATGTGTGCCATTCTCTGTGGTGTGAGGTGATATCTCATCCTAGTTTTGATTTGCATCTCCCTGATTACTAGTGATGTGGAGCACTTTTTCACGTGTCTTTTGGCCATTTGTATTTCTTCTTTGTCAAAGTGTCTGTTCATTTCTTCTTCCCTTTTTTTGATGGGATTAGATGTTTTTTTCTTGTAAAGTTCTGTCAGTGCCTTGTATATTTTGGAGATTAGCCCCTTATCTGATGGGTATTGGGTGAATAGTTTCTCCCACTCAGTGGGGGGCTCTTGTATCCTGGGCACTATTTCCTTTGAGGTGCAGAAACTTCTCAGCTTAATATATTCCCATCTGTTAATCTCTGCTTTCACTTGCTTGGAGAGTGCAGTTTCTTCCTTGAAGATGCCTGTAATGTCCTGGAGTGTTTTGCCTATGTGCTGTTCTATATATCTTATGGTTTTAGGGCTGATATCGAGGTCTTTAATCCATTTGGATTTTACCTACGTACATGATGTTAGCTGTGGGTCTAAGTTCAATTTTTTGCAAGTGGCTATCCAATTGTGCCAACACCACTTGTTGAAGAGGCTTTCCCTGCTCCATTTAAAATTTTCACAATTTATGAAATCAACTATTTTGATTTCTGAAATGTGACAACTTCTAAACACATTTTCTATCATATGTTATATGACATTTCAATAAATAGTTTTGTAGTTTTCTTTTAAAAATTATAACTTAGGGCTCTAGAGAAAATGGAATAGTTAAGGTACTTGCAGTGCACCACAGCTCAACAGGGCTCTAGCATGGCAAGACATATGGTCCTCCAAGTTTCAACAGAAGTGATCAATGAGCATGGAAGTAGGAGTAATCTTGAATAGAGCTGAGTATGGCCCAAAATAATAACAAAAGTAAACAAATTTAAAACTTCAATCCAAATGCTTTACCAATGCTTTATGAATGGAGGCTTAAAATATTTTATATTCCCTTCTATAAATACATTCTAGGCCTGGGGTTGCCTACTTTATGTTTTTTTTTTTTTCATTTAAAAAGAGCAGAATGAAGATACATTCTATGATGTGATCTGTTTATAATTCACCTCTATAGTGCTATCAAATGCAAGTTATGGAAAGAAAATAAGAGAAAAGAAGTTACCTCAAACATTGATATTACTTTATTTCTTCTCAATTTTATGAAATTTAAATGTTTTATTTTATTATAATTTAATTTTAATATGAATTTTTATATTTTATCAGAACATTTGGTAAAAAAGAGGTCAATTTACTTGAGAATATTTTGCTGAAATAAGAAATGATTACTTATAAAGTCTTTAGTAAGTAAGAAATAGGGGAATAAAGACAGGGTGGGGGAATCTGATTTCTTTTCCTAGAATCGACTAATGCAACTCAAATTGTCTTCTATTGCATGCCCTTAAAAAACTAACAGAGAGCAGGCAAAAGCTAGAGGAGATATTTTCATGAAGAAATAAAAATATTGGAACATGTGTAACTGCACATAATTGATCAACTGAAGAAACACAGGAAAAAAGACAACCATCTTTTATTGAGGATATTCATGAATGCAATAACAATAATAATCTGTCATCTCAATGTTTATGATCTCAAGGTTTAAAGCTGTTGAAAACCTGAATTTTTAGATATTTCAAGGTTACCTAATGTCCATATTATCTTATTATTAAGTTTAGTCCATCTAAAATATAAACATATGTTAATATATAGGACTCATACTACATATAAAAATATAAATATATAAAACACAGAAGCAGGAATGTTGGAATATGTAAGATGTGAACGCCAACATTTTGCCAAGACACAGGTATCTATTAATTGAAATTTGTACATTACTAGCATTTTATTTGTTACCTGTCAAGGATAGATAATGATTACCCTAAAAATGTCACTCAATGTCACTGTAGTAGTCAGAGCTGGTTTATGAGCAGTTTTGAAACATTTATTCATGTGCCAAACATCTTGTTTAGTTTTTCTTTTTTATCTTCTTCTATGGTTTTGGCACAGGAAAGATGCTGATAAATGCTTCAGAAAATACTTTAGCAAATACGGGTAGAAGAAAACAATTAATTGGAATGAAGGTGAGGAAAATAAAAAATATGTATTTCTGAGGCAATAAACATTAGTCTGCTCCTGAATAGTACATAAACAAGTGGCTCTTAAATAATAAGTTTCTAGGTTATTTTTTGCATTTGTTATATAGTATTGACAAAAGATAATGAAATAGTTTTCTTCATTATATCACCCATTTGGCATAGTATTTTGAAAATTCGGTTATTATTTTTACTTTTCAGGATTATAGAAAAAATCACATTTCTCTAAATTAGTATTATTTGTAACTTTTTATTTTAGCAAATTCATCTTATTGATATCAAAAAACTTAAGATTTGAAAACTACTTTTTGAACCTCTCACCAAAAGTATAGCTTCAGGTAACCAGAATATATTAAATAATTTTAAGATAACATAATTTTATGAATGTTTGACTTTTTAATCATTTATTGTCTCATATTTATTCATGTAACATAGGAGATTCAAAAATAATCTGTAGGTTCATAAAGTAGACTTAGAATTAGGTATTATAGTCCTGCACCTGTCTGCCTGTGTTTCTGAATTACTGAAGGTCTCCTCAGAGGCCTAGGGAGTGCACCCCCAAAAAACTGTCCACTAGAGGCAGCAGAAGAGTGCAGCAGCTTTGCTTCATGGATGCGCACTCTTTTTAACCAATGAACCCCACCACAACACGCAGGAAAAGCCACACTACAAGCGGGAAATGGGGAAACCTCACAGGCAAACACAATGCACAGAGAATGAAGACGAAAGCTCGGATGACCTAATAAATTCCAACCACCTGATTAACCTCTCGGATAAGGAACTTAATATAGCAATATGGAAGATGTTTGAAGAACTCAAAGAAAGCATAGATCTATCTGAACAGAACATAAAAAAGAAATCAGAAAACTCCAAACTGAAATAACAGATCTGAAAAACATGGTAGCTCAACTGAAAACCTCAATGGATGGCCTCGCCAGTGGGGTATCAGCAGATGAGGAGAGAATCAGAGTACTGGAAGATGTGAAGCAGAAAAACTCAACACAGCAGAAGAAATTGGAAAAGAACCTTAAGACAAATGAACAGGAAATGGAAAAAGTACTCAAGGACTGCAAACAGATGAAAATAGAAGTCTTTGATAAAATCAACAGAAACAACATAAGAATCATTGAAGTCCCAGAGACCAAGGAAGGAGATCTCCAGGAAGAATCAACTGTCAAAGACATCATCAAAGAGATACTCCCAGAGTTAAAGATCACCTGCAATCAAATCCTGCATACACAAAGAGTACCAGATAAAAGAGACCGGAAAAAAAACATCCCAAAACACATCATTGTTACAATGCAAATCCCATAGAGATAGAACACTGAAAGCATCAAGATCAAAAAAAGAAATTACATTTAAAGGAGAATCCTTAAGACTCACAGCAGACATGTCACAACTCCCAAGGCCAGAAGACAGTTCAGGTTTGAAGGAAGAATACACAGCTTCATGGATAAACAACAGCTCAGAAACTTCACAGATGATAAAACTTCCTTAAAGGAAAAACTGACAGGTTTACTCTAAGACAAGAGAGACCAACAAACACACCAAACTTATCTACAACAATGACATTAAATCCTATGACAATCATATCCCTCAGTGTCAATGGACTAAATTCATCAATTAAAAACCACAGATGGCAAAATGTGTCAAAAAGATGAATCCAACCTTCTGCTACCTACAAGAAACACACCTGAATAGTCAGAACAAACATAGACTCAAAATCAAAGGCTGGAGAAAAATCATCCAAGCAAACAACACCCGCAAAAAAGTTGGGGTGGCCATATTAATATCTGATGTCACCAACTTTATACTCAGAAAAGTGGTAAGGGACAAAGATGGTCAATATGTACTAATCAAGGAATATGTGCAACAGGAAGAAATCAGACTATTAAACATATATGCACCCAATGAGAGACCAGCAAATTATCTAATACAATTACTGACAAATCTGAAAGAAGACATCAATAATAACACAATAATTGTGGGAGACCTCAACACAGCCCTATCAACACTTGATAGGTAAACCAGACTAAAACCCAACAAAAACATACTAGCCCTGAAAAGAGTAATGGAAGAAAGAGGACTAGAAGATATATATAGGACACTCCATCCCAAAAAACCTGGATACACATTCTTCTATAATGTACATGGGTCATTCTCCAGGACAGACTACATGCTGACACATAAAACATACCTCCATAAAATCAAGAGAATAGAAGTCTTGCAGCCTACCTTTGCTGACCACAAGGCTCTGAAATTAGATGTGAACTACAAAGCCACACAAAGAAAAAATTTAAAAATTAGAAATTAGTAACCCTGCTACTGAACAAACAGTGGGTCCGAGATGAAATCAAAAAGGAAATCAAAACTTTGCTGGAAACAAATGATAATGAAGACACAAACTGCCAGAATCTATGGGACACAGCAAAAGCGGTCCTGAGAGGAAAATTTGTAGCTCTACAAGCACACATCAGAAAGGAACAAGGGGTACACCTGAAAAACTTCATGATGCAGCTCAAAAAATTAAAAAATGACCAACAAAAGGAACCAAAAATAGGGAAACAAAAGGAAATAACAAAGCTGAAAGCAGAACTCAATGAAGCAGAAAACCAAAAGACAATCTGAAAGATCAACCAAAGCAGGAGTTGGTTCTTTGAAAAAATAAACAAGATTGATAGACCATTGGCAAAACTCACAATGAGACAGATAAAAATCTGATAACCCATATTAGAAATTAAAAGGGGATATCACAACAGATATTGAAGAGATCCAAAGGGTAATCAGAGACTACTTTGAGAAACTTTATGCTACTAAACATGGGAACCTAGAAGAAATGGAAAAATTCTTGGACATTTATAACCTTCCACATTTAAGTAAGGAGAATGTAGCATATTTAAACAGCCCCATCACTACTGAGGAAATCGAAACATCTGCCTAAAGAAAAGCCCAGGCTCAGATGGATTTCCTAATGAATTTTTCAAACTTTTCAAGAGGAGCTACTACCAATTTTAGCCAGGCTCCTTCATGAAATTGAAGAAACGGAACTCTCCCAAACAGATTTTATGAAGCCAACATCACCTTAATAACAAAACCAGACAGAGATGTTGCCACAAAAGAAAATTACAGACCAATACCCCTGATGAATGCTGATGCAAAGATCTTCAACAAAATCCTGGCAAATAGGATCCAATGCAACATCAAGAAAATCATACAGTATGATCAAGTAGGTTTCATCCCAGAAATGCAAGAATGGTTTAACATCCATAAATCTATCAACATCATACACAACATCAACAACAAGAAAAATAAAAATTACATAATCATATCAATAGAAGCAGAGGAAGCTTTTGATAAGGTCCAACACCCATTCTTGATCAAAACTCTCAGCAAGAAGGGAATGGAAGGAACCTTTTTCAATCTAGTTGAAGCCATCTACCACAAGCCAATGTCAAATATTATCCTCAATGGAGAAAAACTAAAAGCCTTTCCTCTAAATTCTGGTACAAGACAAGGCTGTCCGCTCTCACCACTCCTCTATACCACTTGCTATAGTGATCAGGCAAGAAAAAGATATCAAGGGAATTCAGATAGGAAAGGAAGAAGTCAAGCTCTCATTGTTTTCAGACGACATGATACTCTACATAGAAAACCCTAAAGACTGTACCAAAAAGTTTCTAGAAACAATAGATTCATATTGCAATGTGGCAGGCTACAAAATTAACACACAGAAATCAATGGCCTTTTTATACACCAATAATGATAGGGAAGAGATGGATGTTAGGAAGCCAATCCCATTCACAATAGTGCCACACAAACTCAAATATCTTGGAGTCAACTTGACCAAAGACAGGAAGGACCTATACAAAGAAAACTATAAAGCCCTGTTCTAAGAAATAAGAGAGGACACACGGAAATGGAAACACATACCCTGATCATGGATTGGCAGGATTCACATCATTAAAATGGCAATACTCCCCAGAGCATTATACAGATTTAATGTGATCCCCTTAAAAATACCCATGACATTGTTCAACAAAGTGGATCAAACACTTATGAGGTTCATCTGGAACAATAAACACCCTCAAATAGCTAAAGCACTCCTAGAGAAAAGGAAAATGGGAGGCATTACTTTCCCCAACTTTAAACTGGACTACAAAGCAATAGTTATCAAAACAGCATGGTATTGGAATAAAGACAGACCCTCAGATCAGTGGAATAGGCTTGAGTTCTCAGACATTGTCCCCCAGACATACAATTACCTAATTTTTGACAAAGGAGCAAGAAATCCTAAGTGGAGCAGGGAAAATCTCTTCAACAAGTGGTGCTGGAATAACTGGTTAGCCACTTGCAAAAAAGTGAACATAGACCCCCAGTTAACATCATGTATGAAGGTAACATCCAAATGGATTAAAGACCTTGATATCAGACCTGATACGATAATGTATATAGAACAACATGTCGGTAAAACACTCCATGACATTGAGACTAAAATCATCTTCAAGGATGAAATTGCACTTTACAAACAAGTGTAAGCAGTGATCAAAAGACGGATACATTAAACTGAGAAGCTTCTGCACCTCAAAAGAAATAGTGCACAGGATACAAAAGTCACTCACCAAGTGGGAAAAACTATTCACCGAACACCCATCAGCAGATAAGGGGCTAATATCCAAAATATAGAGGGCACTGACAGAACTTTACAAGAAAAAAAATCTAATCTCATGAAAAAATGGGGAGAAGAAATGAACAGACATTGTGATAAAAAAAGAAATACAAATGGCCAAAAGGCATATGAAAAAATGCTCCTTGTCACTAATCATCAGGAAGATGCAAATCAAAATGATGATGAGATACCACGTCACACCGCAGAGATTGGCGCACATCACAAAGAATGGGAACAATCAATGCTGGCGGGGATGCAGAGAGAAAGGAACTCTTATCCACTGCTGGTGGGAATGCCGTCTAGTCCAACCTCTATGGAAAGAGATATGGAGATTCATCCAAAATCTGGAAATTGAGCTCCATTCTAACCAGCTATTCCACTCCTAGGGATATACCCTAAGAACACAATAATACAATACAAAAACCCTTCCTCACACCTATATTTATTGTAGCACTATTCACAATAGCCAGGCTCTGGAAACAACCAAGATGCCCTTCAACAGACGAATGGCTAAAGAAACTGTGGTACATATACACAATGGAATATTATGCAGCCGTCAGGAGAGATGAAGTCATGTAATTTTCCTATACATGGATGTACGTGGAATCTATCATGCTGAGTGAAATAGGTCAGAGGGAGAAAGAGAGATGCCGAATAGTTTCCTCATCTATGGGTTTTAAGAAAATAAAAGTCATTTTTGCAACAATCCTCAGAGACAATGAGAGGAGGGCTGGAACTTCCAGCTCACTTCATGAAGCTCACCACAAAGAGTGGTGAGTGCAGCTATAAAAATAACTACACAGAGAACTACCATAATCTTGTGAGTGAATGAGGGAACTGGAAAGCCTTCTAGAGCACAGATGGGGGTGGGGTGGGATGGAGGGAGATTTAGACATTGGTGGTGGGAATGTTGCACTGGTGAAGGGGGTGTTCTTTACATGACTGAAACCTAATCACAATCATTTATGTAATCAAGATGTTTAAGTAAAGAAAAAAAGAAGTAGGTTTTATAGTTTATTAGATATTTTATATGTATGACTATAAAATAATATAGTAGGTTAAAATTAGGACTATAAACAAATCTTTATTTAATCATCCTATTTTCTTCCAAAGAATCTATTTTTTTTCAATGACATAGTTATCTTATTCCTGAATGATCTAAATTGTGTTTAATGTTCATCTGGGTACTGATGTATAACTCTAAACACCACACTTCTGAATGACAAAAGAAAATACATTTGATCTTTATCTATGTAGGAAAATATCAAAGAATTGAATAAACATGATTAGTATATTAAAGTATTTTACTTATTCAATTATGAAACATATTGTCAGTCTGAAAACAACTACCAGTTGTTTGATACCTTTCTGCAATACCAATACATTAGCACTTGTATTTCTGTAATACTAGAATAAGGAAATAAAGAGAAAGCATCAGGTAGTCTGTGAAAGGAAACATCATCATGGTAGGCATCCCATGGTCTTCTCAAATTGTATCTAATGATGCTCCTACTGTTTTGGAAGATATTTATTGGTCACACATATGGCAGCTCATTTCAGGGGCATCTAAAAGTCAGCATGAGACAATTTACAATTTCTAAATAACAGAAAGATCATCATAGACTTCTCTTTGGTTATCTTTGCAAACAAATTAGCCAGAAATGTAGTACCTTAAAATATTAAGTGTATTTTTTTGTCTCTTATAAGTTCTGTAGACCAAGATTTAAGCAGGTGATTTTGTTTAGTGCCTTTTCTGAGATTTATTTGTTTTAACCATCTAAGTTTCAATGAAATTACAAGATTTTCTTCTTATTCATAGTTTATGCTGACTACTGGCCAGAGACCTCAGGGCTTATCAACTTGGGATCTTTCCCAGATCTACTTGAAGATATTCACAATATCTTTTTGAGGTTCTCCCCGAACATGTGATCCAAAGGATCAAGATAGAAGTGTAAAGACTTTTATTATCTTGCCTTAGAATTCATAAAGCTTAACATTCACTGTTTTCTTGGTTTCACCAGCCACTTCTGATTTAACAACATCAGAGACTAAACCAGGATATAAATATCAGTAAGGAGAAAACATAATTGGCATGGACTAGGACAGATAATCCGAAGTTTAGTGTACTTTGCAAAGTTTAAGTTTTAACAAGAAAAAATCTGAAAAATGCCAACCACTGGCTTTCTTAACCAGATTAGAAAAAACTATATTTTAGTTTATAATCTTCTATTTACATGACTGCTACTGATAGAGAAAGACACGACCTAAAAGAACTAAGAGCACTATTGCTTAGAACTAAAAACAGATACCAATACATAGTTTTTTTAAACAATTAAGTAAATTTTACATAAAAAATAATATAATAGAAATACAGAAAACTTAGAAAAATCTTTAAATATACCATTTATAATACTATATTATAAATATCTTCATCAGATAAAGTTAAAATGTGCTTTTATGTACATAAATATGCTTCCCTGGTCACAGTAGTAATGTAAATATAACATTATTATAGAATTTAAATTATATAACATTTAACATAATGCTAATATACATTTATTAATATTTTAATATTTCATAATAAACAGATTAGTTGAATAAATTTATGTATACTAGAAAATGTTGAGGTAGTTATATTTTGGTATCATTATAAATAAGCCATACAAATCAAATAGACACTTGTTTGATATAAAGTATAAATTAATAAGAATTCATGTAACCACTTCTCTAGTTTCTTCCCTCTTAACACATGCAAAAGCTACCCAAAAAACATTTTGTCACATTTAAATATGTAAAATATGAGATAATACCCTGATCATGTTACATTATAAGTTCTAAAAATTTTGCTCTCTAATAAGCTTGCTTATTTGTAGTTATTGAATATTAATTAATATGGCAACATTTGCTAAATAGTATTACACATTCTTCATGTAAATTTGTGTTTAAAATTCAATATAATATTTCAATTTTCTAAGTGTTAAATATAAGAAATCTTAATTTAATTGGGAAGACAAATACCACATGTAATAGACAATTTACAGAAACAAGAGGCTTTATTCTGGCAGGGAAGACTTTGTAAAATAAAAAAAAAATCCCAAATTGATATAATTTGATCCCTGAAGAGCTTTAGAAATGTCTGAAAATTAATCTTTCCATTTATCCATAGTGAAAGGAGACAATTACGTTTCAGAAAAATAAACTGCTAATGAGGAGATTTTATTTTTTTCCCTCAGCAATGCTTTATAGTCTCTTCAAACTGAAGGTTTATGAATCAAAATTTAGCATTAGAACATTTTATGCTTCATTTTTTATAAATAGAAGAAAAAGTGATTAGAAAAACATTTAAGTTTTTATTATAAAATTATGTTTAAATTAAAATATAAATAGTTAATCAAAATGAAAAAGTGAAAGAAATTATATATTTAAATTAACATAATTTTTGGTTTACCTTTCTTTCTTTCCTATTCATCTGGGAGTTTTATCAGAGGAAGATCATCTTGTAATCCTATCACCAGAAATACTATCTAGTACATAGACACTCAAAATCAATTATTAGATTAATTTTTAATTATCTTTTTTTTTCATTATATTTTTTATTTAAACACCTTGATTACATACATGATTGTGTTTGGGTTTCAGTCATAAAAGGAACACCACCCATCACCAGTGCAACATTCCCATCACCCAAGTCCCAAATCTCCCTCCTCCCCACCCAACCCCCGCCTGTACCCTAAACAGGCTCTACATTTTCCTCATACATTCTCAATATTAGGACAGTTCAAAATGTAGTTATTTCTCTAACTAAACTCATCACTCTTTATGGTGAGCTTCCTGAGGTGAGCTGGAACTTCCAGCTCTTTTCTCTTTTGTGTCTGAAATTTATTATTGCAAGAATGTCTTTCATTTTTCTTAAAACCCATAGATGAGTGACACCATTCTGCGTTTTTCTCTCTCTCTCTGACTTATTTCACTCAGCATAATAGATTCTGTGTACATCCATGTATAGGAAAATTTCATGACTTCATCCCTCCTGACAGCTGCATAATATTCCATTGTGTATATGTACCACAGTTTCTTTAGCCATTCGTCTGTTGAAGGGCATCTTGGTTGTTTCCAGAGTCTTGCTATGGTAAATAGTGCTGCAATGAATATAGGTGTAAGGAAGGGATTTTTGTATTGTAGTTTTGTGTTCTTAGGGTATATTCCTAGGAGTGGTATAGCTGGATCGTATGGGAGCTCGATTTCCAGTTTTTGGAGGAATCTCCATATTGCTTTCCATAAAGGTTGAACTAGACGGCATTCCCACCAGCAGTGGATAAGGGTTCCTTTCTCTCCACATCCCCGCCAGCACTGTTTGTTCTCATTCTTTGTGATGTGTGCCATTCTCTGTGGTGTGAGGTGGTATCTCATTGTTGTTTTGATTTGCATCTCTCTGATGATTAGTGATGTGGAGCATTTCTTCATGTGTCTTTTGGCCATTTGTATTTCTTCTTTGTCAAAGTGTCTGTTCATTTCTTCTCCCCATTTTTTGATGGGATTAGATGTTTGCTATAGCGATTAGGCAAGGAAAAGATATCAAGGGAATCCAGATAGGAAAGGAAGAAGTCAAGCTCTCACTGTTTGCTGATGACATGATGCTCTACTTAGAAAACCCTAAAGACTCTACCAAAAAGCTTCTAGAAACAATAGACTCATATAGCAAGGTGGCAGGCTACAAAATTAACACACAAAAATCAATGGCCTTTCTATACACCAATAGTAATAAGGAAGAAATAGACATTAAGAAAACAACCCCATTCACAATAGTGCCACACAAACTCAAATATCTTGGAATCAACTTTACTAAAAATGTGAAAGACCTATACAAAGAAAACTATAAAACTCTGCTCCAAGAAATAAGAGGGGACACGCGGAAATGGAAACACATACCCTGCTCATGGATTGGCAGGATTAACATCATCAAAATGGCAATACTCCCCAAGGCATTATACAGATTCAACGCTATCCCTCTAAAGATACCTATGACATTCTTCAAAGAGGTAGATCAGGCACTTTTGAAATTTGTTTGGAACAATAAACACCCTGAATAGCTAAAGCAATCATTGGGAAAAAAGAATATGGGAGGAATTACTTTCCCCAACTTTAAACTTTACTACAAAGCAATAGTTATCAAAACAGCATGGTATTGGAATAAGGACAGGTCCTCAGATCAGTGGAATAGGCTTGAATACTCAGAAAATGTTCCCCAGACATACAATCACCTAATTTTTGATAAAGGAGCAGGAAATCCTAAATGGAGCAAGGAAAGCCTCTTCAACAAGTTGTGTTGGCACAACTGGCTAGCCACTTGCAAAATATTGAACTTAGACCCCCAGCTAACATCATGTACGTAGGTAAAATCCAAATGGATTAAAGACCTCGATATCCGACCCCAAACCATAAGATATATAGAACAACACATAGGCAAAACTCTCCAGGACATTGAGACTTCAGGCATCTTCAAGGAGGAAACTGCACTCTCCAAGCAAGTGAAAACAGAGATTAACAGATGGGAATATATTAAGTTGAGAAGCTTCTGCACCTCAAAGGAAATAGTGCCCAGGATACAAGAGCCACCCACTGAGTGGGAGAATCTATTCACCCAATACCCATCAGACAAAGGGCTAATCTCCAAAATATACAAGGCACTGACAGAAATTTACAAGAATTTTTAATTATCTTCTAATTTGAATTAGTAAAGAATATCAGGAAATTGAATAAAAATTGCTTTTCATTACTATTTATTTCAGTCTCTTGAATATTCTGACTTTAGTCATTGACAACTTTAGCTGTCTCTTATGCCTGGTTAAAGATGTTTCTGTGGCCACAGAGCTAAAGCAAAGGGATGGTGTGTATGCTTTTCATAAGCAATATCTTAGTTTGATTTGCACTATATGCCCCACCACTAAGCAGTGGCATATCCCTAGTACCCAGCAGAACCATTACAGGTGTCTCCCTTGCCCTGCTAGGGTTGAGCAGCATCTTCTGCTAAGCTGAATTTTATTAGGAGAAGCTCCATAATCCTAGCACTACTGGAAGATGTTTTTAGCTCTTTTTTATTATTATCTTAGATTCTCATGGAGTCCTGGCTTAATTAGATAATCAAAATGACTAAAAGGCTTTGATTGAAAACCATTTTTACTACAATAAGTGGCTTCTCAAAACCTGAAGGAGGACACAGCTCTTCCTAAAATAAAAGGTGTTCATGCTCAGGATGAAATTGAATTCTATTTGGGCAAGAGATGTACTTGCATATATAAAACAAAGTACAACTCAGTTACTCCTGGTGACAAACCTAACAAAATCAAAGTGATCTGGGAAAAGAGAACTCTTGTCCATTGAAACAGTAACATGGTTCTAATCAAACTCCAATACAATATTTCTGATAAGGCAATTGGTCACAAAATCTTTGTGATACTATACCTCTCAAGGACTTAAACTTAGTGAAAAGTAAAAAATTCAAATATTTATATTTTAAAAACGGTATTTGTAGTAATATTTTCTGTAATTTAACATCTATTAAGTGTAACATTCAAGAAAAAATACATGTTTATGTATGTACAAATGTATGCACACAAATATAAAGACATGTCAATAACAACAATAAAAACATAAAATGCTTTCTTTCTTTTTTTTTTCTTTTTTTGGTTTTTGGGCCAACCCAGTGGCACTCAGGGGTTACTCCTGACTATGCAGCTCAGAAATCGCTCCTGGCTTTGGGGACCATATGGGACGCCAGGGGATCAAAACATGGTTCGTCCTTGATGCATGCAAGGAAAACGACTTACTACTGCGCCACTGCTCCAGCCCCTCTTCCACACTTTTGATCTAACTCTGAACTTAATTTTATAATTATGTTTATGTATCTACTTGTCTAAATAAACATTTTTGCAGATTTGTTAACTCTGCACCATCTTTATTAATCTATTAATTCATAATAGGCAGAGATTTGTTATATTTTATTCCTGTCAATTGTTTATCAAGAATTAGTTTAGTTATTCTAATGAGTACTTTAAACTTTAATATACATATACTTTTATTTCCTGTGTATAATTTATATCATGATTCCCTGGTGAGAAAATGTTTCATGAGTTTCCCATGTGACACTTTCTGTATTTATACCAAAAAAGGAAGGCTCAAACTGTTCACTTCTTCCCCTAAATTATACTTGCAGAGCAACCTTGAAAAACAAGGAAGATTTCCTTCAGTGGTCAAGAGCATTTGTCCTTAATTCTTGGAAAGCATTAAGTATCCCTCACCTGTGATGAAAACCACTGTTTATATTCATCTTGTCAAATTCTTCTACATGTCAAGAAGAAAAGAAAACTGATTTAAACATTATTGATGTACTGTAACTTGGTCAAATTCTGACCAGGAGTTTCAAGTATTCAGTAAACAAGAAACAAAAAATACAAATTTACTATAAAACTGAATATCAAACACCACATGACCATCTCTGTAAGAATATGTTAAAATAATTCATACCTTCATTCTCTTTCGATGCTTATCCAATACCCAGAAATAGGTAGCGCTCATACATTACTTATGTATGCTCTTTTACTTTATTGAGGTATTTACACTTAATTCTCATTTTAAAATTTCATACTTTTTAATTATAATCCAAAATTACGGTCCCTGTCCACAAAAGAAAGAGCCTGATCTCTGCCTTGCACTTTTGCACATTTTTGCCATTTTGAACTACATGCTGCAGCAGTGAACCACCCCTCCCAAATCAGCTCCTGATGGCATTTCAACAGAGTTGAGCTGTCCCTGTCCACAAAGGGTTTACCAGAGGAGCCATGTCGCATCTGCACACATCTCCTAGACAATGAACCCCAGCATAACAGATAGAAAACACCATATTACTGGGCCCGGAGAGATAGCACAGCGGTGTTTGCCTTGCAAGCAGCCGATCCAGGACCAAAGGTGGTTGGTTCGAATCCCGGTGTCCCATATGGTCCCCTGTGCCTGCCAGGAGCTATTTCTGAGCAGATAGCCAGGAGTAACCCCTGAGCACCACTGGGTGTGGCCCAAAAACCAAAAAAAAAAAAAAAAGGAAACACCATATTACAAACATTACAACGAGGAATCAACACAGGCCAACACCATGCATAGAGAATTAAGATGGCATCCCTGATGACAGTAAAAGCTCAGACAACTTATTTAGCCTCTCAGAAAAGGAGTTTAGAGAAGTAAAGTGGAGGATTCGCATAGAACTCAAAGAAAACATAGAACAGCTGAAGGAACCATAAATAAGAATCAAGAGGATATGAATATAAAAATGAGAAAACTCCAAACTGAAATAATAGGACCAAAAAGCTTGGTAGGCAAAATGAAAACCTCACTGGAAAGCCTATCCATCAGAGTAACAGCAAAGTAACAATTCCATACAACAGAAGATATTGGAAAAGGGCCTTAAAAATAATGGTCATACTATTGAAAAAATTCTCAAAGAATGTGAACAAATGAAAATAGAAGTCTTTGATAAACTTAACAGAAACAACATAAAAATCATTAGAATCCCAGAGACACAGGAGAAAATTCCCAGGAAGGATCAAGAGTTATGACATCATTGCAAAAGCTCCCAGAGCTAAAGACTGCCTGCAACTAAATTCTGCATGCCAGAAGAGTACCAGATAGAAAAGTCCCAAAGAAAAGCTCCCCAAGACGCATCCTAGTAACAATAACAAATCACACAGATAGAGATAGAATACTAAAAGCAGCAAGATCAAAATGGGAGATTACATTCAATAGAGTATCCTTAAGATTTACAGTAGACCTATAACAAAAAGACCCTCAAGGCCAAAAGATAGTGGTAGGATATAGTAACAAAACACAATTAAGTGAATGCTTTGCCTCCAATACTGCATCTAGCTAGACTCACATTCAGGTTTGAAGTATATAGTTTCACAGATTACCAACAGCTCAGAAACTTTACAGATGCAAAACCAGCCTTAAAAAAACTGAAATGTTTATTTTTAGGCAATATAGACCAAGAGCCATACCAAAGTCCAACATAAAGATGTCACTAAATACCATGACAATTATTTTTCTCAACTTTAATGTACTATGCACAAGTTAAGAAACACAGAGTGGGGCCTGGAGAGATAGCACAGTGGCGTTTGCCTTGCAAGCAGCCGATCCAGGACCTAAGGTGGTTGGTTCGAATCCCGGTGTCCCATATGGTCCCCCGTGCCTGCCAGGAGCTATTTCTGAGCAGACAGCCAGGAGTAACCCCTGAGCACCGCTGGGTGTGGCCCAAAAAACAAAAAAAAAAAAAAAGAGAGAGACACAGAGTGGCAAAATGAATCAAAAAGCTGAATTCAACATTCTGCTGCCTATAAGAAACACATCTGAATAATCACAGAAAGCACAGACTCAAAATCAAAGGTTGGAGGAAAATTATCCAAGAAAACAACTAGACTACCAAAAGCTTCTGAAAAAAATAGATTTGTATAGCAAAGTGGCAGTCTACAAAATTAACACTCAAAAATCAATGGCCTTATTCTACACAAATAATGAAAGAGAAGAAATGGGCCTTAAGGAAACAATCTCGGAGCCGGTGAGGTGGCACTAGAAATAAGGTGTCTGCCTTGCAGGCGCTAGCCAAGGAAGGACTGCGGTTCCATCCGCGGCATCCCATATGGTCCCCCAAGCCAGGGGCAATTTCTGAGTGCTTAGCCAGGAGTAACCCTGAGCATCAAACGAGTGTGGCCCGAAAAAAAAAAAAAAAAAGAAAAGAAAAAAAAGAAAAAAGAAAAAGAAAACAATCTCATTCACAATAATGCCACCGAAACTCTTGGAGTCACCTTAACTAAAGAGTTGAAGGATATATATAAAGAATACGACAAAACACTGCTTCATAAAAGAGGACACAAAGAAATGGAAACACTTAATCTTGGATTGGGAGAATTAACATTAAAATGGCAATACTCCACAGAGCATTGTACAGATTTAATGCAATCCCTCTAAGTATACCCATGACATTCTTCAAAGAAGGGAATCAAAGGCTCCTAAAATTCATTTGGAACAACAAACATCCACGAATAGCTAAAACAACCCTTAGAAAAAAGATGAGTAGCATCACTTTACCTAACGTTAAATTGTATTACAAAGCATGAGGGTTTTGTTTGTTTGTTTGTTGTTTTTGTTTGTGAGCCATACCTGGTGATGTTGAGGGCCCACTCTTGGCTATGCGCTCAGAAATTGATTCTGGCTTGGGGACCATATGGGATACCTGGATCAAACGAAGGTCCTTCCTCGGTCAGCCGCGTGCAGGGCAAGCCCCCACAGTTGTGCTACCTCTCCAGCCCCACAAAGTAATAATTTTTAAAACAGCATGGTATTAAAATAAAGACAGATCCTCAGATAAATGAAATAGACTCTTGAATATTCAGAGAATGTCCCCAAAAGGATATGAAAAATGTTCCACATCAATAATCAAGAAGGAATTGCAAATCAAAACAACAATTAGGTACCAATTCATGCTACAGAGACTGGTACACAGAACAACAACAAACAGTGCTGCCAGGGATGTGGGGAGAAATGTACTCTCATTCACTGTTGGTGGGAATGCCATTTAGTTCATCCTTTCTGGAAAACTAAATGGTGATTCCTCAAAAAACTAGAAATTGAGCTCCCACATGATCCAGCTATACCACTACTAGGGATATACCCTAGGAACACAAAAACAAAATACAAAAAAATATTCTCTGCACACCTTGTTCATGACAGCTCTATTTACAATAGCCAGAATCTGGAAACAACAGTTTCCCAACAACAGATGAGTGGCTAAAGAAACAGTGGTACATATTACACAACAGAATACTATGCAGCCACCAGGAAAAATAAAATCATAAAATTTCCTAAACATGGATGGACATGGAAATTATTAAGCTGAGTGAAATGAATCATAGGGAGAAATAAAGACACAGAATAGACTCATCTGAGGGATTTAAGTAAAATAAAAGACAGTATGTTAATAATGCCCAGAGACACTAGAGATGATATGATATGAAGCTTACCACAAAGATTGGTGAGCTCAGTTAAAGAAACAACTACACTAACAACTATCATGATAACACTAGTGAGTAAGATAAATAGAATGCCTGTCTCGAAGACAGACAGTGGGTGGGAGAAGAGAGATGGGGAGCATTGGTGGTGGGAAGGTGCATTGGTGAAGGGTGGGTGTACTTTTTATGACTGAAACTCAACTACAAAAATGTTTGTAATCATAGTGCTTTAATAAACATATTATTAAGACAAATATATAGTACAAAATTGGCTAAGTAATGTGCAATCCAATGAAACAGTCCACATTACTAACTTAATTTTTTTTTCTGTTTTCATTCTCTGAACTGCCCTAAAGACACTTTTTAAACATCAAATAACCTTTTCATGTAGAGTGTGTCCTTCTGGTTCTCGGAACCAGAAATTTTGAGATATATCTGCTTTGCTCTTATCTTTTTATAAAGCTTATTACTCAGTCTACTCCCCTCAAACTATCTCTTTTAAGTAAATAAACAGAAAGCACCCCTCAATTACACCTGAGGTTCCTTCTGATCTCTTGATCTCCCCATGCCCTAGAGAATAGTGTCATTATTAGCTTTGGGAAGGACTGCAGAAGATTTCATTATTTCTTTGATATTTTCATTCATATTTTTATTTTCTTTTTCTCTTTTTGTTTAGTTTTCTGTTACAATCAATATAAATGTAATTACATGTTCTGCATTTTAAGGTTTGTTAATTTTTGTCCCAAATATTTTCATTGAATCTTTATATTTACTGTTATTTTGTTTTAAATCTTTTTATCATTAGTGCTTACATATTTTAATAATCTAATCCTAGTTAGTCTAAAGCTTTACGATTCTAATTTTATTGAAAATATGATGTTACATTTTTGTACTAATTTACATATAAATAATATATATACTATATATATACATATGCCATCTATCACAATTCATGGTTTGTATTTTCTCAGGAAGGAGTGATTTTTATTTTCTAAAAAGTTTTACTTTCTTCCACACTGATTATTTTTCCCTCTCATCTGTGATATGCTATACAGATTTCCCCTTTATGAATGTAGAATTTATTCTGCCAGTTGCCAGAATAGTTGTCAGTCAACTACTCTCAGTTTTCAGGCCACAGCTTGAATTGCTTCAGCACAGGTTTTTCCTTTTGCCAAAGGTCAGGTGCTGTTCCTGCAGTAGCTCACTTCTAGTGTCTAGTCAACAATGCAAGCAAAAAACCCCAGAGCTCTTAATGTAAAACCTTCAAAGGACTACCCCAGCCTCAAAGTTCCCTGCAATCAGCTTTTTCCTTGAAACTGTATCATAGCTCTCATTCTTCCTTTAATTCCTGCTACCTATTAATCCTTCAAAGGTATTGACCGCATGTAAACTTCCTACATTAACTCAGAGTGAAATTCACAGGATTCCCAAACTGTAATATGTGATTGTTGATTTTCTATTTCATTCTTTTATTGAAATAGAATTTAGTATATCTTTAGATATAAATTGACAGTGAACTGGGGTATAAAATAACCATATTCTGCCACTGTGAAATGGTAAATACACTTGTATAATTTTCTGAATATCAAACATTTCTTCAAGGGCTATGTGCCACCTCACCCTAGATTTTAACGTTGGGGAAAGGAGCCAGGTGATTGTTTCCGATAGATTTACCCTCAGATAAAAGAATGATGAAACCTCTGATTTGAATCATGATAATAACTACAGAAACTTAACTCTCCCAGAAATTAGGTTTAGATAAAGTAATATTGCTTACTTATTAAGTGCCTAATAAATTTGTCTGACACAAAAGAATCAGCAATTCTATAGTAAAATTTAATAATAGTAGGAGAAATAGTACAATAGATTCTGACCAAACTGGGTTTGAGCTTTCACACTACATGTGATCCCCTCTACATCACCAAGAGAAACCCCTAAGCTCAAAGTCAAGAGTAAGCTCTATACACAGTCTTCCCACCCCATAAAACCCCTATACTCAATTCTTTTATTTTTATTTTAAGCTCATTAAAAACTCTTCCCATTAATTACAATGATGTCCTAAAGCTTTATTCTTCAAACAGACACATTCTTCTTATTAGGGAAAATTTTTCCAAAGTGTTTTGGGGCCTGATGACTTTGACTTCTTTACCAACATTATTCAATATACAAAAACAAATCACTCGCCATGAAAGAATTTATTTAGTATTATCTTTCTTAAATTTTTTGTTTGATGTTTGTGCCACACCCAGCCTTGCTTGGTAATCACTCCTAGCTCTGTGTTCAGAAATTATTTCTGGCAGGTTTGGGGGACCATATGGGATGCCAGAGATAGAAATCGGGTCAGCTGCATTAAGGCATATGCCCTACCTATTATTACTCTAGCCCCTTGTTAAATTTTATTTTTATATCTATTTTGATTTTTTCAGTGAGTTTTAAAAGTAGATTACAAAAATACTTTATTATTCTAAACTCAAATTATTTACCCAATTTAAACAATATACTATTTAAATGGCATTTCCTTTCTTTCTCTAAAGTGGATTCATCAAAGATGGAAAGCCAGAGACTATAAAAACCAGAGAAAAGTTAAACATAAGTATTTGGGTAGAAGTGTCTAAAGACATCACAATGGAAGATAGTAGTAATGATAGATAATCCCTCTTAACCAGAGCTTTTAGTGAGGGAGAAAGGATGGCTTGGAGTCAAGCCTGATAGTGACCACCGATCATAGGGAGATGGTACCCCTCTTTGTGCTGTCCTTCCCCACCTTTGGAGTGGTGTCTTCAAAGCTTTTCCTCCAAGTAGAATCACTTGAGCAGTTGTTTTACAGGGTTCTCTCTGCTGGGTTGTTTGAAAACAGGGTCACAAAGAGAATACATTAACCACTGAGTTATAACTTTATATCTGAGATATTGAATTTTATGGTATAGATCTGAAATTAATATAAAGTTGCCATACAAAGATATTTCAACAAAAACTAATATGGGGAGAAATTAATAAAAACAGTGATAAAATATTTTTAATAACAGAAATCTGACATACCACTTTAGTGGTTACTAAAAACATTAGATTCAAATATCATTTAGATGCTGACTGGAACTATTATTTAGCTCAAAAAATTTTCCCAATAAGTATATTTGTCTTAATTTCTAGGGATATGACTAATTTTGATTGATTCTTTAAATTTCTTTCAGAGAGATCCAGAACTTCAGAGCCCTCATCCCAGAGACAAAAGACTGAAGCTAGCAGCAGACCCTGCAGTTTGGGGAACTTGAAGCCACAGCGGTGGTGGCCAGGTGAGACACAAGATCCATGGCAGGAACCCAGAGCTGTGAAACTCATGTCTCAGAGACAAGAAATCACTTCAGTAGACCCTGTGGCTTTTGGGCCCTGAAAGTACATTGGCACTGCCCAAGTGAGGGACAGAATTCAAGACAAAGAACCAGCAGAGCATGCAGCCATTCGACTCTATTCTGTGACCTTGCACCACCTAGTCAAGAAACACCAGCACAGGACATAGAAAACATCACACTACTACCACAACAATGGCACAACATGTTTCCACCATACTTAGAGAATGAAGATGGTAGTTCGGATGACCCAAAAAATACCAACCATCTATTTAACCTCTCAGATAAAGACTTTAGAAAAGAAATATGGAGGATGTTCAGAGAACTAAAAGAAAGCATGGAACAAACTGAACATGGCACAAACAAGAATCAAGAGGATCTGAGAGTCAAAATAAAAAAATTTCAAACTGAAATAACAGGACTGAAAAACTTAGTAGGTGAAATGAAAACCTGACTGGAAAGCCTATCCAATAGGCTGAATACATAATCAGTGATCTGGAAGGTGAGATACATATACAACAGAAGAAGTTGAAAAAGAGTATCAAAACAAATGATCAGATGATGAAAAAATCCTCAAGGAATATGAACAGATAAAAATAGAGTCTTTGATAAACTCAACAGAAGTAGCATAATAATCATTGGGGTCACAGAGATTCAGGAAGAAAATCCTCATTAAGCATCAACATTCAAGGACATCACTGTAGAGAAAATCCCAGAGCTAAATAGTATAAGCAACCAAATCTTATATGCATGCCCAAAAATACTAGCCAAAAAACATCCAAAGAAAAACACTCTAAGACACATCCTAGTTCCAATGATGAACCCCATAGATATGGACACAATACTGAAAGTAGCAAGATATAAAAGAAAAATTACATTCAAAGAAGAATCCCTAAGATTTACTGCAGATTTGCACAAAAATTCTCAAGGTCCTAAGGCAGTAGTGACAGAACTTGACAAAATTCATGTATTGTCAAGAATGCATTACCCAATAGACTTACATTTAGTTTTAAGGAAAGATACACAGCTTCAATAAGTGAAATATGCCATATTAAAAAAAAACCATATGATCATGTCAATAAATGCAAAGAAAGCTTCTGTTGTTGTTGTTTTTGGGCCACACCCAATGATTTTCAGGGGTTACTCCTGGCTCTGCGCTCAGAAATTGCTTCTGGCTTGAGGGCCCATGTGGGATGCCGAGGGATCAAACTACGGTCTGACCTAGGCTAGCACGGGCAAGGCAGACACCTAACCACTTGCACCATGGCTCAGGCCCCGCAAAGAAAGCATTTGATAAGGTTCAACACCCATTAATAATAAAAATAAATCTCGGGGCCAGAGAGATAGCATGGAGGTAGAGTGTTTGCCTTGCATTCAGAAGGTCAGTGGTTCGAATTCTGGCATCCCATGTGGTCCCCTGAGCCTGCCAGGAGCAACTTCTGAGCATATAGTGTGGCTTGGTGTGACCCCCGCCCAACAAAAAAAATAAAATTAATCTCAACAAGATGGAAATGGAAGGAACTTTTCTCAATATTGTCATGCCCTACAAGCTCATGGCAAATATACTCAATGTAGAAAAACTGAAAATCCTTTCTTTAAGATCTGGCACAAGGCAAAGCTGTCCTTCTCGCCACTCTGATTCAACATAGTACTGGAATTACTTACCATAGCAATAACAAAAAATATATATAACATGGGAATGCAGATAGAAAAAGAAGTAAAGGTCTCACTGTTTACAGATCACATAATACTGTACTTTGAAAATCCTATAGAGTCTACCAAAAAACTCCTAGAATAATCGATTAATATAGAAAATGGCAGGCTAAAAAATTAATGCACAAAAAATCAATGGATTTCTTATACATAAATAATGATAGAGAAGAAATAAACGTTAAAAATCCCATTCACAATTGTACCACATAATTTTTAATATCTTGAAGTCAATTTAACTAAATAAATAAAGGACCTATACAAAGAAAAATATAAATATTGCTTCAAGAAATAAAAGAGATCACTAGGAAATGGAAACATATACCCTGTTCATGTACTAGGAGAATTAATATCATTAAAATGACAATATTCTGCAAAGTATTATATATATTTAATGTAATTCTTCTAAGGATACCGATGACATTCTTCATAGAAATGAATCAAACATTTCTAAAATTCATTTGGAACAATATATGTCCAAAAATAGCTAAATAAAACATTGCAGGTAAAAGATGTGAGACATCATTTTTCCCATCTTTAAATAGTACTACAAATAAATAATCATTGAAACAGCATGGTACTTGTCTAAAGAAAGACCATCAGATCAATGGAATAATTATTTCCAGACACACAATCATTTAATCTTTGAAAAAGAGGCAAGAAACACAAAATGGACCTAAGAAATACTCTTCAACAAGAAGTGTTGGGAAAATTGGTCAGCCCCATGCAAAAAATCAAGCTTATACCTCTCTTTAACACCATGCACAAAGGTTAACTCAAAATGGACCCTGATATCAACCCTACACTATAAGGTATATAGAAGAAAACACAGGCAAAACATTCCATGACATTGAGACTAAAGGCATCTTCAAGGAGGAAACACCACTGTTCTAACAAGTGGAAACAAGGATAAACAAGTGGTATTACATCAAATTGAGAAATTTCTGCACTTCAAAGAAAACAGAGACTAGGGTAAAAAGGTAATCCAAGAAATGGGAAAAACTATTCACTTGATATTCATCAGATAAGAAACTAATATCTAAGATATATAAGGTACTGACAGAACTTAACAAGAAAAAAATCTAACCCCATCAAAAATTTGGGAGTAGAAATGAAGAGACACTTCCTCAAAGAATAAATACAGATGGCCAAATGCACATGAAAAAATATTCCACATCGCTAATAATCAGAGAGATACAAATCAAAGCAACAATGAGATCATCTCATACCACTGAGACTGGAATACATCAAAAATAACGATAAGAAGCATTGCAGGTGTGGATGTGGGAAGAAGGGATCTATCATTCACTGCTGGTGGGACTGCTGCCAAGTCCAGCCTTTCTGTATTTCTTGTATTTTTTACAAAACTAGACATTGAGCTACCATATGATCCAGCAAAACCACTCCTATAGATATACCTTAGGAACACAAAAACACAATATAATATTTCTCTCTGCACTCCTCTGTTCATAGCATTACTTTATACAATAATCAAAATCTGTAAAAAAAAAAAAAAAACCCAGATGCCCAACAACATGAATGGCTAAAAAAACAATGGTAAGAAGCCTGCCCAGTGGTTCCCGGCTGTGAGAAACTGTGAATGTTGCCTGTGAGTGTTTTTCTACTGTCCTGTCCCTCACTCTCGGGAGTGGGCCAAAAAGGGCCCAGAAAAATCGCTCCCCCAGAGGCTCCAGAAGTACTTGGCTGCTCTGCTTCACTTCACAGCCTTGGGCTCTTTCTAATGTAAGAACCCCACTGCAACAAGAGGGAAAAAAAAATCGCACTAGAAACTGTACTGGATCCCTGAAACCCAGCATTTCTCTTTGGACTGTCTTGTCTGCTGCGTGCTCGGGCCTAAGATTTGATCCTGTGTGAGGCTTCATCCATGGAGGTCTCCCCTTCCTTGGAGCCTAACCAGAAAAGGTGGAGCCGGAGGAGCGTGGCCTCTCACATCATTTAGCCAATGAATACCACCACAAAACGTAGAAAAACCCCACCATACAAGTGTGTTAATGGGAAACAACGCAGGCCAGCATCAGACATAGAGAATGAAGATGGCAACTCTGATGACTGGAAAACAGCCAACCAACTAGACAGTCTCTCAGATAAGGAGTTTAGAGAAGAAATATGGAAGAGGCTCACAGAACTCAACGAAAACATGGATTGAATTGAACAGAACACTAATAAATACCAAGAAAATATGAAGACAAAAACCACAAAACTCCAAACTGAAATAACAGGTCAAACAACAGGTCTTAAAAACTCAGAAAATGAATTGAATGATAAAATGGATAAGCTCTCCAACAGGGTAATAGAAGCTGAGGATAGAATTAGTGCTCTGGAAGATGAGATACAAAACATCTCCATACAGCGAGAGAGATTGGAAAAAAGCCTTAAAGCAAATGAACAGACAATAAAAAAAATTAGTCAAAGAATGTGAACAGATGAAAATAGAAGTCTATGATAAGCTCAACAGAAACAACTTAAGAATCATTGGGGTCCCAGAAACACAGGAAGAAAATCTCCAGAAAGAACCAATGGTCAAGAAAATCATTAAAGAGACTTCCAGAGCTAAAGAATATATGTGATAAAATCCTGCATGCCTGAAGAGTACCAACTAAAAAAGACCCCAGAAAAAACACCCCAAGACACATCCTAGTCACAATGATGAATCCCTCAGATAGAGACAGAATTCTGGAAAGCAGTAAGATCATAAAGGGAAATTACCCTCAAGGGAACATCCTTGAGTTTAATAGCAGACCTGTCACCAGAAACACTCAAGGCCAGAAAGCAGTGGTGGGACATAGTGACAAAACTCAATAAAATAAATGCTTCACTTAGAATACTCAACCAGCAAAACTCACTTTCTGGTTTGAAGGAAGAATACATGGTTTCACAAACAAAAAGCTCAGAAACTTTACAGACTCAAAACCAGTCTTAAGAGAAAAACTGAAAGACCTATTTTAAGACAAGATTCACCAAAAGACACACCAAACTTCGATATAAAGTTGGCACTAAATCCCCGGACAATTCTTTCTCTCAATGCCAATGGACTAAATGCACCAGTTAAGTTAATGCACCAGTTAAGAGACACAGTGTGGCTAAATGTATCAAAAAAAAAAAAAACTCAATGCAACCTTCTTTTGCCTACAAGAAACACACCTGAATAGTCAGAACAAACATAGACTTAAAAATAAAGGCTGGGGGGCTGGTGAGGTGGCGCTAGAGGTAAGGTGACTGTCTTGCAAGCGCTAGCCAAGGAAGGACTGCTGTTCAATCCCCTGGCATCCCATATGGTCCCCCCAAGGCAGGGGCGATTTCTGATTGCTTAGCCAGGAGCAATCCCTGAGCATCAAACAGGTGTAAAACCAAAATGAAAAAGAAAGAAAGAAAGAAAGAAAGAAAGAGAAAGAAAGAAAGAAAGGAAGGAAGGAAGGAAGGAAGGAAGGAAGGAAGAGGAAGGAAGGAAGGAAGAAAAAAGGAAGGAAGGAAGGAAAGAAAGAAAGGAAGGAAGGAAGGAAGGAAGGAAGGAAGGAAGGAAGGAAGGAAGAAGGAAGGAAGGAAGGAAGGAAAAGGAAGGAAGGAAGGAAGGAAGAAGGAAGGAAGAAGGAAGGAAGAAGGAAGAAGAAAGGAAGGAAGGAAGGAAGGAAGGAAGGAAGGAAGGAAGGAAGGAAGGAAGGAAGAGAAAGAAAGAAAGAAAGAAAGAAAGAAAGAAAGAAAGAAAGAAAGAAAGAAAGAAAGAAAGAAAGAAAGAAAGAAAGAAAGAAAGAAAGAAAGAAAGAAAGAAAGAAAGAAAGAAAGAAAGAAAGAAAGAAAGAAAGAAAGAAAGAAAGAAAGAAAGAAAGAAAGAAAGAAAGAAAGAAAGAAAGAAAGAAAGAAAGAAAGAAAGAAAGAAAGAAAGAAAGAAAGAAAGAAAGAAAGAAAGAAAGAAAGAAAGAAAGCTGGAAGAAAATTATCCAAGCAAACAACACCCATAAAAATGCTGGAGTGGCCATACTAATATCAGATGATGCGAACTTTATACTCAGGAAAGCTGTAAGAGACAAAGATAAACATTTTGTATTAATCAAGGGAAATGTACAGCAGGAAGAAATCACTCTCCTAAACATATATAAACTGAATGTGGGGCCAGCAAAATATTTAATACAATTGTTGAAAAATCTGAAAAATAATATCAATAACAGAACAATAATTGTGGGAGACCTCAACAAGGGTTTGTCAACACTGGATAGGTCAACCAGACTGAAATCCAACAAGAATATACTAGACCTGAGAAGAGAAATGGAAGAAAGAGGCTTAGTAGATATATATAGGACAGTTCACCCCCAAGAAACCTTGATACATTTTTCTCCAATGTACATGGGACATTCTCCAGAGTAGACTACATGCTGGCACATAAAACATACCTCCATAATATCAAGAGAATAGAAATTTTGCAGGCTACCTTCGCTGACCACAAGGCTCTGAAATTATATTTCAATTCCAAAGGGACACAGAAGAAAAACTTTAACACCTGGAACTTAAACAGCCTCAAACGGAATAACCAGTGGGTCTGAGATGAAATCAAAGAGGAAATCAAAACTTTCCTAGAAACAATTGACATAGAGAGACAAATTATCAGAACACATGGGATACAGCAAAAGCAGACTGGGAGGAAAATTTATATGTTTGCATGAACACATCAGGAAGAAAGAAGGGGCCTACCTGAATAGCTTAATGAAGCAGCTCATAGAATTAGAAAGTGCTCAACAAAAGGACCCAAAAATAAGGAGACAGAAGAAGGACAAAGCTGAGAGCAGAATCAACAAAGTGGAAACCCAAAAAACCATCTGAAAGATCAATGAAAGCAAAAGTTGGTTCTTCAAAAAAATAAACAAGATTGATAAACCATAGCAAAACTAACAAAAAAAGAGAGAGAAACTTGATAACTCGTATTAGAAATGAAAAAGGGGAGATCACTACGGATATTGCAGAGATTCAAAGGGTAATCAGAAAGTATTTTGAGAAACTCTATGCCACTAAAAATGAGAATCTGGAAGAAATGGATAAATTCTTGGACTCTTATAACCTCATATGGTTGAATAAAGAGGATGTAGCATATCTAAACAACCCCATCACTACTGATGAAATTAAAACGGTAATAAAATGTGTGCCCAAAAACAAAATCCCAGGCCCATATGGATTCACTAATGACTTCTTTCAAACCTTCCAGGAGGAACTACTACCAATCCTGGCAAGACTCTTTCATGAAATAGAAAAAATGGGAACACTTCCAAATAGCTTTTATGAAGCCAACATCACCTTGATACCTAGACCAGACAGAGATGCTACCAAAAAGGAAAATTACAGATCAATATCCCTGATGAACACAGATGCAAAGATCCTCAAAAAAAATCCTGGCAAATAGGATTCAATGCCTCATCAAGGAGATCATTCATTATGATCAAGTAGATTTCTTCCCAGGAATGCAAGGATAGTTTAAGATCCGTAAATCTATCAACATAATACACACCATCAACAATAAGAAAAATAAAAATTACATGATAATATCAATAGATGCAGAGAAAGCGTTTGATAAGGTCCAACACCCATTCTTGATTAAAACTCTCAGCAAGATGGGAACGAAAGGAGCCATTCTCAATATAGTTAAGGCCATCTACCCCAAGCCAATGGGAAATATTATCCTCAATGGAGAAAAACTAAAAGCCTTACCTCTTAATTTTGGCACAAGGCAAGGCTTATCCTCTCTCACCATTCCTCTTCAACATAGCACTGGAAGTCCTTGTTATAGTGATCAGGCAAGAAAAAGATATCAATGTAATTCAGATAGGAAAGGAAGAAGTCAAGCTCTCACTGTTTGCAAATGACATGATACTGTACATAGAAAACCCTAAAGACTCACCAAAAAGCTTCTAGAAACAATAGACTCATATAGCAAGGTGGCAGGCTACAAAATTAACACACAAAAATCAATGGCCTTTCTATACCTATTATAATAATAGGGAAGAAATGGACATTAAGAAAATAATCCCATTCACATTAGTGCCACACAAACTCAAATATCTTGGAATCAACTTGACTAAAGATGTGAAGGACCTATGCAAAGAAAACTATAAAACTCTGCACCAAGAAATAAGAGAGGACACACGGAAATGGAAACACATACCCTCCTCATGGATTGGCAGGATTAACATCATTAAAATGGAAATTCTCCCCCTGGCATTGTACAGATACCCATGACATTCTTCAAAGAAGTGGATCAGGCACTTTTGAAATTCATTTGGAACAATAAACATCCTTGAATATCCAAAGCAATTATTGGGAAAAAGAATATGAGAGGCATAACTTTCCCCAACTTTAAACTGTATTACAAAGCAATAGTTATCAAAACAGCATGATATTGGAATAAAGACAGACCCTCAGATCAGTGGAATAGACTTGAGTACTCAGAGAATGTTCCCCATACATACAATTATCTAATCTTTGATAAAGGAGCAAGAAGTCCTAAATGGAGAAAAGAAAGCCTCTTCAGCAAGTGGTGTTGGCACAACTGGCTAGCCTCTTGCAAAAATGCAAAATATGACCCCAGCTAACATTATGTATGAAGGTAAAATCCAAATGGATTAAAGACTTTGATATCAGACTGGAAACTATATAGTATATAGAATAACATGTAGTAAAACACTCCATGACATTGAGACTAAAGGCATCTTCAAGGAGGAAACTGCACTCTCCAAGCAACTGAAAGCAGAGATTAACAGATCAGAATATATTAAGCTGCGAAGCTTCTGCACCTTGAAGAAGATGGTGCCCAGGATACAAGAGCCACCCACTGAGTGGGAGAAACTATTCACCCAATACTCATCAGATAAGGTGTTAATATCCAAAATATACAGAATACTGACAGAACTTTACAAGAAAAAAAATCTAATCCCATCAAAAGAAATGGGGAGAAGAAATGGACAGACATTTTGATAAAGAATAAATGCAAATGGCCATAAGGCACAAGAAAAAATGCTCCACATCAGGGAAATGCAAATCAAAACAACTATGAGGTACCACCTCACACCACAGAGATTGGTACACATCACAAAGAATGAGAACAAGCAGTGTTGGCGGGGATGTAGTGAGAAAGGAACTCTTATCCACTGCTGGTGGATAAGATATACTGCTGGCGGATATTGCAGCACTTTTTACCATAGCAATACTCTGGAAGCAACCAAGATGCCTTTCAACAGATGAATGGCTAAAGAAACTGTGGTACATATACACAATGGTATATAATGTAGCCGTCAGGAGAGATGAAGTCATGAAATTTTCCTATACATAGATGTACATGGAATCTATTATGCTGAGTAAAATAAATCAGAGAGAGAGAGATGCAGAATGGTCTCACTCATCTATGGCTTTTAAGAAAAATGAAAGACATTTCTCAACAATTTTCAGAGACAAAAGAGGAGAGGGCTGGACATTACAGCTGATCTCATGAACCTCACCACAAAGAGTAATGAGTTTAGTTAGAGAGATAACTACATTGAGAACTATCCTAACAATGAGAATATATATATATATATATATATATATATATATATATATATATATAGAAAGCCTGTCTAGAGTACACGTGGGGGCAGGGAGGGGAGGAGGGATATTTGTGACATTGGTGATGGGAATGTTACACTGGTCATGGGGTGGTGTCATCTTATATGGCTGAAACCCAACCACAATCATGTTTGTAACCAAGGTGTTTAAATAAAATATATTTTTTAAAAAAAGTAAAAAAGGAAACAGTGGTACATCTACACAGTGAAATACTAAGAAGCTGTTAGAAAAAAATAAAGTCATGAATTTTGACTATATATGGATGAGTGAAATAAGTCAGAGGGAGAAAAGTAAACACAGAGTAGTCTCACTCATCTGTGGGATTTCAGGAAAATAAAAAACAGTATAGTAATAATATCCCAAGACTATAGAGATGAAGTTAGCAAGGACCAGCCCATAATATGAAACAGCACGAAGTGTGGTAAACATAGTTGGAGAAATAACTAAACTAAGAAATACCATGACAATGAAAAAAAAAAAAAAGAAATGCTATGCTTGTTTCAAAGACATTGAGGGGATGGGAGAGGAGGGAAATGGGGGTATTGGTTGCAGAAAAAATTTACAAGTAAAGGGGGATCCGTTTTATGGCTGAAATCTAATTACTTACATGTTTGTAACTATGGTGCTTAAATAATTTTAAAAAATAAATTAATATATTTTCTTTTTAGTCATCTGCAAATCACGTCCTTAAAGCAGTTATTAATATGTCCATGGGAATGCAACCTTCTCTAATGATAGCTCTACTTTTTAATAGTAAGTGAACTTGTGCTTTTTTGAATGATGTAATAAAGAGGAGCATTCTATAGGCTTCATTTGCTCTTGAGTTTTGCATATCAAAACTATTCTGCTAAAATTTTTATTGCATACCAATTAAGATTATTTCAATAAATATAGTCACCTGGAATTTATGAAACATAACATGAAATGCATTTTTAAATGATAAAAATTGGGTCAAAGGATAAACATGAAAAATATTATTCTTCTTGAAATTTTTTGACACTTAATGATTGAAATGATTTAATATTTTAGACATTTATGTGAAAAATAAGGAGCACTATAAAATTTTTTCCACTATATTTGCTGAAAAATATAATGATAAATCTTTTGGATTCCTACTGTGAATAGACAGTATTTTCATATACCTAGAATAGTATTATAAAATTTCTTTAAATTAAACCCATTTATGAGCTGATAGTGACTAATAATGACCTCTAGCTGTGTGACAGCATTAAACATTTGGGCTTACAAATTTGCTTCATAGAAAAAACTTTGCATGTATTCATTTTAATTGAATGTCATAATTATTGCTCTAAAGTAGTCAAGTAGGAAATATGTTGTAACATTAAATGCTTCAATTTTAAAGAAATTATAAAGCAGGGGTACCTTTAAAAATGTAATTCTGAATATAAATTCCCTGGCTATCTACTTCCAGATACCATAATCAGAGTCTATAATATACATTCAATATCATTTATAGAATCTGGTTTTTTTGATACATAAAGGAATATCTAGAGCCCAGAGAAATAGTACAGAGGTTAAGGAATTTGTCTTGCACACAACTGACCTCAATTCAATCCCTGGCATCCTATATCACTCCTTTAGCCTTCCAGAAATAATCCCTGAGCACCATCAGGAGTGAGCCCTGAACATTGATAAACTAAATATGGATAAATGTTAGTAAATTTATAGCTAGATAGAATTTTCAACTTTTCTGATTTATTTGATTTAATTTGAAATTGACTTCATAGTCAAAACTTGTTTTGAATTCTATTAGTTATATGTGATCTTCACTATATTGGAGTTTTCTCATCTGTAAAATGGAGAAAGTAGTAATTGTATACCTCATAGATTTGTAGATAATCTCTGTGGTTATAAAACCTACATAATGCCAGACTATAGTCAGAATACAATGTATGACAGACACAAGTATTAAATTAATATTTCCATTATTATGCATAAGTTATATTTAGAGAAAAAGGGAGAAGTTTTAACAAGTGTCACATGGGATGGCACCCATATTATCTCTCTAGGTTATTCCTGTACCTGGGATCTAGGATGGCTCCCACTACTAGGTTATTCCTGCTCATTTTGAATACAACCAAATCCATTTCAGTCAACACAAGTCTGAGGAAAAACTTCCCAACCACCATGAAGGAGAACGACAAAGGTAAGATTACTTTATAATCATTTTTACAAACAGAAAAAAGAAGATAAAACTGAAAAAGTATAGAGGTGAGATATAACTGAAGCTAGAATTTTAGTAAGATGTTAAGAATTCTTAAATTAGGATGTAACAGAAGGAGCATTTGAAAAAAAACATTCTGCCTTGGATGTGTGAGGTCCTGGATCTCTCCTCAGCACCAAGTGACTACCTTAGTACTACTTATTGAGGTTTAGGTGACCTCACTATGAATAGTGTTAGAACAATAGTGAAAAAAATTCAGAAGCATTTGTAAAAACTAGTGTGATTTTTATTCTTATTAAATTGATGAAATTCTGAGAGTAAAAGTCACCTAGGATTGAACATTCTGGAATGAGAGCAAGAAGAAATAAAATTCAACATATCAATTTATTTTATAATATATATTTATTTTTAATATAATAATATATATTTCAATATAACAAGATATAGAATGAGTGCATATAAAATGAATGCTGGAGTCATAGTAAAGCAGGTAGCCTTGTATATGACAGATCCCTGTACAATCCCTAGCATCAAATATGGTCTCTCTGCCTACTGTGGTCCGAAACAAAACAAACAAGCAAAAAGATCAGATTAAAAAAAAAAAAAAAAACAGAACAAAGCATTATTTGCCAAAAGTTAGAACTAAAATGAGGATTCGATATTCTTTTTTGAAATATGGAAAGATTTTAAGGGTATATGAATTTAGAAATTGGGCTTCTCGAGCAAGCTCTTGACATCTGAAATGTTATGTATTAAGCAATGAAGTTATATTTAAAATTTAAGAAAAGGAACTATTTTATTTACCAAGAGCAGCATTATAGTAGCAATACCAAGCCAGAATTTTGCTGACTTTCATAGACACCTTTCTCTTATCTCTGAATCTGAGTCAACATTAATTTGTAAAACCAATTAAATAAGTGTTCTTCACCATAAGTAATAATAAAAGTTGGGATAGAGCCTGTAAGCCAAAAATAAAATACAATTAAGCATTTTTATTTTTAATTTTTATCAAAATTATACACACATTAAGTCCTGGCTATCCAATTAATCCAAGTGAAAATAGGAGGAATACTATGTAAAATTCAGAGCTGTAAGATTTAACTCATATGTCTCCCAATTATAACTATTAGCAAATCACTCAGACTTTATTTCAAACTTTGTACATTATTAACTAAACATCATAGACTTACTCTGTTTTATGTCTTCTAATAGCAATGACACAAAATTCAAGAAGACTAATTAGCTGAGACATCAACATATATCTCAGAAGAATAAACGTTCCTCTTTATTTTCTCAGCCATATGGCTGAGAGATCACACCAGGCATGACCTTTCCAGCAGTGAGGTCATCATTTAATGTATAAATAGATAATTGGAATTTTATCCATCTGAGAATCCATGGTGCTAAAGAACTAAGTGTTTTAGAAAGAGCTATTTAAAGACCAAAAGGATAAATATCATCTTCATTCAACACCATAGGATCCAATTTGGGAAGATTCTGTAATGCTTAAGCAAAATGCTTATGAAACTGTATTTCTGTATATCATCTTAGGTAGATATATGGACATATGCCACTTTCTATCTATAAACATGAAAACCAGTTATATTAAAAACAAAATTTGTTTATATATATATATATATATATATATATATATATATATATATATATATCTTGTCACAAACAAACCTGTGTACAACGTAAGCAGCTTATAGAGTAATTTTACTTTTTTTTTTCTTAAAGTCTTCCTATTCACTAAAGCTTGCTCTCTAATAATGATCCTCAATCTTGATAACACAACCTAATCAGCTTGGGGTTTTGTTAATATGCTGGTGTTATGCCCTACCCTAAAGATTTGCATTTAATTAGATTGAGGTTAGACACTGACCTGGACATTTTTCATACATTCACATAAATCTAATACATGGTTAAGAATAAAAGCTACTTTAAAGGATTGTTATTGTAGTTATAGAGTGTAGAGCCAGGAGTAACCTCTGAGCACTGCTGGGTGTGACCCCACACCAAAAACAAAACAAAAAAAAAAAGAGCAAGAGTCAGCTTTAGTTGCATAGAACCGCTTTGCTAACCTATTGCCCTTATCAGAAGAACTCACTCACATAAGTGACTGGTGACACAAGGCGTTATATCAAGACAATGAAGAAACTTTTGATGAGCAAACTGTGTTCTATTATCTTCACTGAGCTGGCCAACACCTTGTCAAATATTTATTAGTATATAATTTATACTTTAATTCATTCTGCCCTCCATATAAGAACTTCAAAGAAGTTCATATCTAATAGGCATTTATATCCTACACTCCATTTCAGTATTATCTCTATATATCTCAGTATAAAAAAGAGAATTTTACAATGTTCCTAGACATTAGTGGCAATCTTCAGATTTTTATCTCCCCCTCTTATTATTTTCCTCAGCACCAGACCGTGGTTAAACTCTACTAGGACAAAAAATATTCCAGTATATATCTGATGTTTTCTATATTATCAGTTATTTACCTCTCTCGGTGTACCTGAATTTTCTCATCTATAAAATTTAAATAATTATTGTTTCTTATATATTATGATATAATGACATAATTTAGGAACTTAACATAGTTATATGTACATTAGAAAATATTTTTAATATTGACTATTTTCTGATTTTATTTATTTACATTAGATATGAGACTTGAAACATTCAGTCAGTCATTTCTATATGGGGTGAACTTATTTTTTTGTTTTTTTGTTTTTGTTTTTGTTTTTGTTTGTTGTTGTTTCTCGGAGACAAGATAGTACTGCCTAGCTATGCTTAGAACTTAAGCATGGCATAGCCATCAGAGATAATTCCTGGCAATGCTCATAAAACCATAGGCAGTGTTAGACACTGAACTTGGGTCATTGCTTACCTTAATGCCTATATTATCTTTCCAGACCCTGGGTAGGTATTTTTATTTCAGGAGGTTTGTTTGTTTTCTTCTGTTTTTATTTTTATTTTCTGTTGGGATATAATCTCTTAGTATGGCAAACTGTATAATTATCTAAATAATTCCTGAGTTAATATTTATGTCCTTAAAACATGTTACTCTAGAAAGAACTATTCCTGCTGATAACTGACCACTTTCATAATTCTGATGTGTAGAATAATATTATGATAAATATGTCTAATCACCAATAATAAAGAAATTATCTTATATTAATATTTTATAACAGTCATATAAAAGTCCAATATAATGTCTGACCATCTTCAAGGCAAACACTGTACCTGCTGTGTTATTGCTCCTGTCCAGATACTGAAGTTTCTTGATAGTAAGCTATAGAGACTAACATCGTCTAGATTAAGTAAATATGAAGTTACTTGAAAGACTGTCAAGAAGCTCATAACATTATATTGACACCACTTGGCTCAATAGTATACATATCTTGTGATAGGAGCTGACTTATCTATCAACCCAATGAACTAGTATCTAATACACAGCAGCAGTCACTGAACTGGAGCCCTCTAAGAACAATCACACATCCAGAAATAAGTTAGTTGATTTTAATGCTCTCTACCTTATTTTAATGCTCTCGGCTTTATAAGGAAGCAAATTTTCATGGCTAGAACAAAAATCGTATTGATGAGTAAAACAAAAATTGATTCTGGGGGCAGAGTGATAGCGCAAGCGGTAGTGTGTTTGCCTTGCACATGACTCACCCAGAATGGACCTGGGTTTGATTCCCAGAGTCCCATATGGTCCCCAAAGCCAGGAGTGAATTCTGAGCACATAGCCAAGAGTGTTATCGGGTGTGACCCCAATACAACAACAGCAAAAAAAAAAAATACAGAAATTGATTCTAATTTGGATTTTATCGTTCTTCAAATATATCAACCATATTCATCATGTGCTATCAATATTGGATTGTTCATTATTATAAAGTAATTGCATTGCAAAATAAGTAAATAGTTGGGTTATAAATGCATTAATTTTGGAAGCAATTGATTTTAGTATAGGTTATTTTTCTATTATTAGAACTAAGCAAACCTTAAATAATATTTTATCAGATTAAGACTAATTTATAATTAAAAGAAGCAATGTTTTGCACATAACTCCTAAATATCTAAAATGTCTTCTCCTGAAAAAATTTTTTTTTGTAAATTTAGTATCCTAATTTATTCTCAGTGCAGCTTTTTTTTTTTAATTTGTATTGTGACCAAAGTGCATTACAAATCTTTCACTGCATCATTTATGGTACATAGTGACAATGAAGGAGGGGCATTCCCACAACCAGTGCTGTCCTCCCTCAACCCCTATTCCCAGCATGCATCTCACATCTCCCTCCTCTACCCCCCAGTAAGACAGTGCAACTGGTCTCCACTTTACAGTTTGTTGTAGATTGAGCATCCATTCCACCATCATTGGAGATAAAAAGGATAAGAAAAAGGGGAGAAAAAAATTGGTGACAACTACCAAAAAAAGAAAGGAGAAAAGAAAAAAAATGGAAGAAAAAAGAAAAAAATGGACCCAGCAAATAAAAATAAATCTCTAAATAATAACCACAAGTGTGAAAAAGAAAGAGAAAAGTGGAAGAACAAAGAGAAGGAAAATAAAGTCAAAAACTAACAAATCAAAACAAGAAAAAATATAGGTGCTGGAGTGGTAGGGTTTGGCGTTCCCCCCACTTTTTTTTTTTTTTTTTTGCATAGGCATAGTAAGCATTGGGGAAGAAAGGGAATTCCCATAGCCTAAGAGATTCAGGGTTTCTCCATCCTTGAATCATACCATCATGGGATCAATCCCTGGCTCCATATATACTCATTACCCCATCCCAAAGGCTTTTTTGTGATGCCAGGAAAGTTTCCTCTCAGTTGTGTGTGAGAAAATCAAGCCACTGTAGCTAGCCATCTTGGTATTTGTGCAGATCAGAGTCTAAGATAGAGTCTCTAGGTTCTAGAGGTTCCTATCCATCATTGTTGTCGTGTTCAGTCTTCTGTAACACTTGCTCTCTGTTTTTGTTCAGTCCCTAAGCCGAAGCCTAGGATATTATGGATCCACAGGTTCTGCTCAGTCTCTGTTGTCCAAGTTGGACCTCTGCAATAAGACATCTTCTTGTTGTTGTTGTTGTTTTTCCTGTCCTGGACTACAGCCTAGGGTAGGGTTTTCCTTATTAGTCCCAAGGTAGGCTCTGTTCAGTCACAGTTGTCAAAGTCAGTTTTCTGTTGTTGGTGCTCTTATTTTTCACAGTTCAATGGATGATAGCTCTTCTGATTTCCATTTAGTGTTAGGTGATGTAATAGGACAGCCTGGTCTTAGGTCAAGTTTTCCTTTTCTCGTTGTCATATCAAAACTGGCACAAGTTGGTGCCAGAATAGTGTTATAAATCTCCCAATGGAGCTTAGTTTCTGGTAGTGTTGCCCAGAGCTGTATCATTTCTACATCAGGGATCTGGGGTTTCTGATTGGACTAACACTGTCCAATCTCCTGGGGACTGATTGTATCCACATGACACATGTTCAGGATGGGAGGCACCCTTCTGCTATAAAAAGTGAGTTCTTATCCCTATAATATAAGATCTTGTTTCTGTGTCTATGGTTCCCCTTTTTTTTACTGTGCCCATACAAAAACGTATGGTATAATTCTGTATTGCTGATGCTATTCTGGGTAAGGATGACAGGCTGCACACAGTCTCTGTTGTCTGGTTTTGTTCTGAGCTTTTATCCCAGTCAAGGCATTTTGTACCAAGCAGCACTGAAAATGGTAAGGATAGAGAAAAATGCAAGCAGCCGATCCAGAACCAAAGGTGGTTGGTTCGAATCCCGGTGTCCCATATGGTCCCCTGTGCCTGCCAGGAGCTATTTCTGAGCAGACAGCCAGGAATAACCCCTGAGCACCGCCGGGTGTAACCCAAAAACCAAAAAAAAAAAAAAAAAAAAAGGATAGAGAAAAATGTATATATTAAGATAGAAAAATAAATAAAGGTGAGTTTAAAAGAAAAGGTATTTAAATGAAACAAGTGGTGGAGGAGGCTACTTGTATATTTAGGAATACACATCTTAAGATGCATTGTTATACAGGTATTGAATTTCCAATAGGCAATATAAGACTTCCAATTAAGTCTTTTGATATATTCTTGTGGGGAGTAAAAGCCAAAGTACTTTTCAATTCACAGGCCTTGGAATTGAGTTTGAGAGATACTTTGCTGCATTACTAGACCATAGAGTGTCTTTGAGCTGGGAGTTTTGCTGAGGCCGATTCCTGTATCATGCAACAGTCCACAATTTGGTGGGGGTGAGAGGGGCCATCAAGCATGAGTCAGCAGGCATGCTGGCTGTAGTTCTTTGCTGAGGCATGAGAAAGGGGACCCAGAGGGTGTCTTTCACTGAGGAGCTGGAAGGTGGTCTGTTGGGGCAGGAGGTCAATCTTGGTGCCTACCGAGTTAGGAACTGAGGGTAAAGAGGGTTAAATTAGGGGAAGATAATGGATCAGGATTGAAAAATGAGGGGATAGAGGAGACACAGGGGAAGGGGAGAGGCAATACATGACAGGGGCTATATACAATACATATATATGAATTGTGATTTCGGCTTGGAATCAGTATGGAAAGTCACATCCATAAAGACTGATATTAAAGATCTATTAGAGTGTTATCATCCAAATCCTTGGTATTCCATTTTCTTTCTAGGAACCATGAAGAACATTTTTAGATAATGCTCAAAAATGTGTGGTTATAAAAATGAGTATTAGTAAGGAAAGACATCGCTGCAGGGGGTCCAGTATGATTACGGGAGGAGTTTTCCTCATCCCTCCTCCCCCCCAGAGCCCAGTTGCCAAACCTGGCCCTGAAGACCAGTTTGACATGGGGGGATCTCGGTCTCCTGGACTAGTTGGTCAGCCCAGGAGTCCATTGGCCAGCTGTCTGCCCAGTTGCCCAGCCATACCTGTAGGAGAAGAACAGTAATCCTGGCATGTGGGATTTTCTGGGTCCAGCTGCAGCCTCCCTCTCCAGTATGAAAAAGCATAGGGGAGGAGTTTGCCTCTTCCCCATCCCCTCAGAGCTCAGATGCCAGACCTGGCCTTGAAGGCCAGCTTGGCATGGGGGGCTCTCAGTCTCCAGGACTAACTGGTCAGTTCTGGGGGCCTTTGGCCAGCTGTCTGTCCAGATTCCCAGCCGTGCCAGTAAAAGAGGAGCAGTAATACTGGCACGTGGGATTTTCTGGGTCCAGTAGTGCAGCTTTTTATCCTGGGGTTTACCATAATCCACTCAAATGTGAGGGAATGAAAAAAAAAATAAATGAACTAAAGATATACAATCCTCTTAATGTTTTTTTAAGAAAGCTTCAGGTAATTAACACAAGTCAAAGATGCCATATATTCAGGGGAATTAAAAGTTGGAAACTGACTGGCCCAGTGGGGCTCAACTGTGAAAGACTGTGAGTGTGACCTGTCTATGTCTGTCTACTGTCCTCTTGCGTGAAACTCTTGCGAGTGGGGCAAGGAGAGGCTCCAGAAACCTCGCTCGCCCAGACGCCATTTTCAGGGAGGGACTTCAGAGCATAAAAACCGGCTAAGCTTTGCAAAAGCCGGCTCCCTGTGTGTGACACCAGGCGGGAAAATTCCGCGAAAGTACACCGGCCCAGTGGGGCTCAACTGTGAAAGACTGTGAGTGTGACCTGTCTATGTCTATCTACTGTCCTCTTACGTGAAACTCTTGCGAGTGGGGCAAGGAGAGGCTCCAGAAACCTCGCTCGCCCAGACGCCATTTTCAGGGAGGGACTTTAGAGCATAAAAACCGGCTAAGCTTTGCAAAAGCTGGCTCCCTGTGTGTGACACCAGGCGGGGAAAATCCGCGAAAGTACACCGGCCCAGTGGGGCTCAACTGTGAAAGACTGTGAGTGTGACCTGTCTATGTCTGTCTACTGTCCTCTTGCATGAAACTCTTGCGAGTGGGGCAAGGAGAGGCTCCAGAAACCTCGCTCGCCCAGACGCCATTTTCAGGGAGGGACTTCAGAGCATAAAAACCGGCTAAGCTTTGCAAAAGCCGGCTCCCTGTGTGTGACACCAGGCGGGAAAATTCCGCGAAAGTACACCGGCCCAGTGGGGCTCAACTGTGAAAGACTGTGAGTGTGACCTGTCTATGTCTATCTACTGTCCTCTTACGTGAAACTCTTGCGAGTGGGGCAAGGAGAGGCTCCAGAAACCTCGCTCGCCCAGACGCCATTTTCAGGGAGGGACTTTAGAGCATAAAAACCGGCTAAGCTTTGCAAAAGCTGGCTCCCTGTGTGTGACACCAGGCGGGGAAAATCCGCGAAAGTACACCGGCCCAGTGGGGCTCAACTGTGAAAGACTGTGAGTGTGACCTGTCTATGTCTGTCTACTGTCCTCTTGCGTGAAACTCTTGCGAGTGGGGCAAAAAGAGGCTCCAGAGGAGCACGGCCGCTCCGCTTCGCTACGCGGCCATGCACTCTTTCTAAGGAAAGAACTCCATTGCAACAAGAAGGAAAAATCACACTAAGAACAGCGCTATATCACACAAGCAAACATTTCTCTCCGGACTGTCTTCTCTGTTGCATGCTCGGGCCTAAGATTTGACCCAGTGTGAGGCTTCATCCACGGAGGACTCCCCTCCCTTAGAGGCAAGTCAGCCCATCCAGAAAAAGAGGAGCCAGAGGAGTGTGCTGCCTACATCATATAGACAATGAATACCACCACAACACGTAGAAAAACCCACAATACAAGTGTGACAATGGGGAAACAACGCACGCCAGCATCAGACATAGAGAATGAAGATGACAATTCTGAGGACCAGATAATGACTGACCAACTAATCAACCTCTCAGATAAGGACTTTAGACTAGCAATATGGAAGATGCTCAACAGACTCCAAGAAACCATGGATCGAGTTGAACAGAACACTAATAAGAACCAAGAAAATATGAAGGCAGAAATCACAAAACACCAAACTGAAATAACATGTCAACTAACAGGACTGAAAAAGTCAGTAAACGAAGTGAATGACAAAATGGATAAGCTCTGGGACAGGGTATCAGAAGCTGAGAATAGACTTGGTGCTGTGGAAGATGAGATACATAACAATTCCATACAGCAGGAGAGATTGGACAAAAAACTTAAAGCAAAAGAGCAGACAATGGAAAAATTAGTCAAAGAATGGGAACAGACGAAAATAGAAGTCTATGATAAGATCAACAGAAACAACTTAAGAATCATTGGAGTCCCAGAGACCCAGGAAGAAAATTTCCAGGAAGAATCAATGGTCAAGAACATCATTAAAGAGAAACTTCCAGAGCTAAAGAATATATGTGATCAAATCCTGCATGCCCGAAGAGTACCAACCAAAAGAGACCCCAGAAAAACCACCCCAAGACACATCCTAGTCACAATGACAAATCCCACAGATAGAGAGAGAATTCTGAAAACAGCAAGATCAAAAGGGGAAATCACGTTCAAGCAAGCTTCCCTGAGATTTACAGCAGACCTGTCACCAGAAACACTCAATACCAGAAAGCAGTGGTGGGATATTGTGATAAGACTGAATGAAATGAATGCTTCACCCAGAATACTATACCCAGCAAAACTCACTTTCCGGTTTGATGGAAGAATACATGGTTTCACAGACAAAAAACAGCTCAGAAACTTCACAGACACAAAACCAGTCTTAAGAGAAAAACTGAAAGACCTAATCTAAGACAAGACTACCCAAAAGACACACCAAATTTTGAAATAAAGATGGCGTTAAATCCCAGGACAATTCTTTCTCTCAACGTCAATGGACTAAATGCACCAGTTAAGAGACACAGAGTGGCTAAATGGATCAAAAAACTCAATCCAACCTTCTGCTGCCTACAAGAAACGCACCTGAATAGTCAGAACAAACATAGACTCAAAATAAAAGGCTGGAGAAAATTTATCCAAGCAAACAACACCCATAAAAAAGCTGGAGTGGCCATACTAATATCAGATAATGCAAACTTTATACTCAGGAAGGTTGTAAGGGACAAAGACGGACATTTTATATTAATCAAGGGGTACGTAGAGCAGGAAGAATTCACTCTCCTAAACATATATGCACCGAATGAGGGGCCAGCAAAATATTTAATACAACTGTTGACAAATCTGAAAAATAATATCAACAACAACACAATAATTGTGGGGGACCTTAACACGGCTTTGTCAACACTGGACAGGTCAACCAGACTGAAACCCAACAAGAATATACTAGACCTGAGGAGAGAAATGGAAGAAAGAGGCCTAGTGGATATATATAGAACACTCCATCCCCAGAAACCTGGATACACATTCTTCTCCAATGTACATGGGACATTCTCCAGGATAGACTACATGCTGACACATAAAACATACCTCCATAAGATCAAGAGGATAAAAATTTTGCAGACTACCTTCGCTGACCACAAGGCTCTGAAATTATTTGTGAACTCCAAAGGGACTCAGAAGAAACACTTTAACACCTGGAAGTTAAACAGCCTCATGCTCAATAACCAGTGGGTCCGAGATGAAATCAAGGAGGAAATAAAAAGGTTCCTGGAAACAAATGACAATCAAGACACAAACTCTCAGAACTTATGGGACACAGCAAAAGCAGTACTGAGAGGAAAATTTATAGCTTTGCAAGCACACATCAGGAAGGAAGAAGGAGCTTACCTGAGTAGCTTAATGACACAGCTAATAGAACTAGAAAATGCTCAACAAAAGGACCCAAGAATAGGAAGACAGAAGGAAATAACAAAGCTGAGAGCAGAAATCAACGAAGTGGAAACTCAAAAAACAATCCGAAAGATCAACGAAAGCAGAAGTTGGTTCTTTGAAAAAATAAACAAGATTGATAGACCACTGGCAAACCTAACAAAGAAAGAGAGAGAGAGAAACTTGATAACTCGTATCAGGAATGAAAAAGGAGAGATCACTACTGATATGACAGAGATTCAAAGGGTAATCAGAAACTACTTTGAAAAACTCTACGCCACTAAAAATGAGAACCTGGAAGAAATGGATAAATTCTTGGACTCTTATAATCTTCCATGGTTGAAGGAAGAGGATGTAGCATATCTAAACACCCCCATCACCATTGATGAAATTAAAACAGTAATCAAATGTCTGCCCAAAAACAAAAGCCCAGGTCCAGATGGATTCACTAATGAATTCTATCAAACTTTCCAAGAGGAACTACTGCCAATCTTGGCAAGACTCTTTCATGAAATTGAACAAACAGAAACACTTCCAAATAGCTTTTATGAAGCCAACATCACCTTGATACCTAAACCAGACAGAGACGCTACCAAAAAAGAAAATTACAGACCAATAACACTGATGAATGCAGATGCAAAGATCCTCAACAAAATCCTGGCAAATAGGATTCAATGCCTCGTTAAGATCATCCACTACGATCAAGTAGGTTTCATCCCAGGAATGCAAGGATGGTTTAACATCCATAAATCTATTAACATAATACACAACATCAATAACAAGAAAAATAAAAACCACATGATCATATCAATAGATGCAGAGAAAGCATTTGATAAGGTCCAACACCCATTCTTGATCAAAACTCTCAGCAAGATGGGAGTGGAGGGAACCTTTCTCAATATAGTGAAGGCCATCTACCACAAGCCAGTGGCAAATATTATCCTCAATGGAGAAAAACTGAAAGCCTTCCCTCTAAATTCTGGCACAAGACAAGGCTGTCCTCTCTCACCACTCGTATTCAACATAGCACTGGAAGTACTTGCTATAGCGATTAGGCAAGAAATGGATATCAAGGGAATACAGATAGGAAAGGAAGAAGTCAAGCTCTCACTGTTTGCAGATGACATGATACTCTACTTAGAAAACCCTAAAGACTCTATCAAAAAGCTTCTAGAAACAATAGACTCATATAGCAAGGTGGCAGGCTACAAAATTAACACACAAAAATCAATGGCCTTTCTATATACCAATAGTAATAAGGATGAAATGGACATTAAAAACAACCCCATTCACAATAGTGCCACACAAACTCAAGTATCTTGGAATCAACTTGACTAAATATGTGAAGGACCTATACAAAGAAAACTATAAAACTCTGCTCCAAGAAATAAGAGAGGACACATGGAAATGGAAACGCATACCCTGCTCATGGATTGGCAGGATTAACATCATCAAAATGTCAATACTCCCCAAGGCATAATACAGATTTAATGCCATCCCTCTAAAGATACCCATGACATTCTTCAAAGAAGTGGATCAGACACTTTTGAAATTCATTTGGAACAATAAACACCCTCGAATAGCTAAAGCAATCATTGGGAAAAAGAATATGGGAGGAATTACTTTCCCCAACTTTAAACTGTACTACAAAGCAACAGTTATCAAAACAGCATGGTATTGGAATAAGGATAGGTCCTCAGATCAGTGGAATAGGCTTGAATACTCAGAAAATGTTCCCCAGAGATACAACCACCTAATTTTTGATAAAGGAGCAGGAAATCCTAAATGGAGCAGGGAAAGCCTCTTCAACAAGTGGTGTTGGCACAATTGCATAGCCACTTGCAAAAAATTAAACTTAGACCCCCAGCTAACATCATGTACAAAGGTAAAATCCAAATGGATTAAAGACCTCGATATCAGCCCCAAAACCATAAGATATATAGAACAGCACATAGGCAAAACACTTCAGGACATTACAGGCATCTTCAAGGAGGAAACTGCACTCTCCAAGCAAGTGAAAGCAGAGATTAACAGATGGGAATATATTAAGCTGAAAAGCTTCTGCACCTCAAAGGAAATAGTGACCAGGATACAAGAGCCACCCACTGAGTGGGAGAAACTATTCACCCAATACCCATCAGATAAGGGGCTAATCTCCAAAATATACAAGGCACTGACAGAACTTTACAAGAAAAAAACATCTAACCCCATCAAAAAATGGGGAGAAGAAATGAACAGACACTTTGACAAAGAAGAAATACACATGGCCAAAAGACACATGAAAAAATGTTCCACATCACTAATCATCAGGGAGATGCAAATCAAAACAACGATGAGATACCACCTCACACCCCAGAGAATGGCACATTTCACAAAGAATGAGAACAAACAATGTTGGCGGGGATGTGGAGAGAAAGGAACTTTTATCCACTGCTGGTGGGTATGCTGTCTAGTTCAACCTTTATGGAAAGCGATATGGAGATTCCTCCAAAAACTGGAAATCGAGCTCCCATACGATCCAGCTATACCACTCCTAGGAATATACCCTAGGAACACAAAAATACAATACAAAAACCCCTTCCTTGCACCTATATTCATTGCAGCTCTATTTACCATAGCAAGACTCTGGAAACAACCAAGATGCCCTTCAACAGACGAATGGCTAAAGAAACTGTGGTACATATTCACAATGGAATATTATGCAGCTGTCAGGAGAGATGAAGTCATGAAATTTTCCTATACATGGATGTACATGGAATCTGTTATGCTGAGTGAAATAAGTCAGAGAGAGAGAGAAAAACGCAGAATGGTCTCACTCATCTATGGGTTTTAAGAAAAATGAAAGACACCCTTGTAATAATAATTTTCAGACACAAAAGAGAAAAGAGCTGGAAGTTCCAGCTCACCTCAGGAAGCTCACCACAAAGAGTGATGAGTTTAGTTAGGGAAATAACTACATTTTGAACTGTCCTAATAATGAGAATGTATGAGGAAAATGGAGAGCCTTTCTAGAGTACAGGCGGGGGTCGGGTGGGGCGAAGGGAGACTTGGGACATTGGTGATGGGAATGTTGCACTGGTGATGGGTGGTGTTCTTTACATGACTGAAACCCAAACACAATCACGTATGTAATTAAGGTGTTTAAATAAATTAAAAAAAATACCCCCAAAAAAAAGTTGGAAACTATGGACTTAGATGAAAGTTTTCTTTCATAATAATAATAAGGATTTATTAACCAGTTTAAGTAGCTATATTTTCCACTTAATATCTGGTATAATTTTAGGAACTATGAGCATCCCATAAGAAGGTTGAGAAAGCTGGCTCCTTAGTTAATCAATCAGCCAATATCAATAATTAGTGGCTTTTATTAAGTTCTGTCAGATTGTTAAAAAAAATTAACATTATACTAATTCTCATTAAAATATTCATGTTAGGGAGTGGAGGGAAAATATTCATGTAAGTATAATTTTTTAAAAATTAAGAATCCCACGCCAGAAGATTATACACTGACCGTCCAGACTTGAATCCTGAACCCCAGACATAGAATCGACACAGTTCTTCACAACAGCTACTGGAACCAAAGCCCATCTAGAACATCCTAAATACTACTCAATCTCCAACATAAGCCAGTTCTAATATGATATCCTGACAACGAGGAAATTGGGAACAAATAGACAAAAGAACAGGTTATCCTACCTTACCAACTAATGATAAAACAAAATCAGAAGACTTACCACACTATGGGCTGTGCAAAAGCCAAGAACGTGATCTACAGATGACCAGCTGACCGGGCAGTATGTATTCTGGGACCAACAAGAAAGACTTAAGGGTTTGGTCTACGTCTGCATAACAATCATGACCTTCGATTCCAGAGTCCTGACTGAGGCAATTGCAACTGGACGGGTCTTCTGGAAACATAGTGAAAGACAATATCCTAGGCTCCATCTGAGTTTCAGCGCAAGGGCCAAGACCACTAACCACAGAAGACAGATTAAAGTGACATCGAGGAAACAGAACTTCTAAAATCACAAAGAAAGTCTTCATCATAAGTTCCACTCTTTGACCTGTGCACAGACTGAGACCTCTAGATTTATAGGTCTGTTTTTAACATCCAGATCGGAGCAGAAGTCTTCCATACGGCACAAACAACATCAAGGGGAGAGTAAATGAACGAGAAAGGAGTCTATAGATAATCCCATGACAATATATTCCAAGGGTAGAGAAACCCTGTATCTCTTAGGCCAAGGGGATTCTCGTTTTGGATAACCCCAATATTTACTGTGCCTATGCGGGGGGTGGGGGAAGAGACAAAAAATACTAAAAATGGGGCCGGAGAGATAGCATGGAGGTAAGGCGTTTGCCTTTCATGCAGAAGGTCATCGGTTCGAATCCCGGCGTCCCATATGGTCCCCCGTGCCTGCCAGGAGCAATTTCTGAGCATGGAGCCAGGAGTAACCCCTGAGCACTGCCGGGTGTGACCCAAAAATAAAAAAAATAAAAAAATACTAAAAATTAAGAATCACAGAATTCTCATCAGCAACTCTTCTAAATATTTTCACAGGCATTGCATCACACACTCTTCTTCTCTCACGCTTTCTTCCAAGGAGAGCTTCCATATAAACATTGTTCTGTGGATTTTATATCTCCTCTCAATTGTTCTCAATTACATTCCATAGTTTTCAGTGTGAATCAAAGGATATTTCTTACAAGTTACTTGTACCCCCAAAAATATAGTGAATTGAATGATTTTTATTCTATTCACTATTATTTTGGGAGAAATGTGTCTATTATGTCACTTAAATATATACTAACAAATATTTTATATATAAACATACATTTTATTTATATATTATATACTTATTTTCTCAAAGGGAAATTATATAAATATTTACAAGAAAAAGACAAAAGAATGCAAATGTTTATACCTGGACTTGATACTTTGTGGAGTATAGTGAGATGTAAGCAATTTGGACTGAATCTAGGGCTGAGAAGTCTGAGTATTTACTGGAAATGGTTGCTATATTAATTCTTTCTTTTTCTTCTTTCTTTCTTTCTTTTTCTTTCTTTCTTTTTCTTTCTTTCTTTCTTTTTCTGTCTTTCTTTCTTTCTTTCTTTTTTTCTTTCTTTCTTTCTTTCTTTCTTTTTCTTTCTTTCTTTCTTTCTTTCTTTCTTTCTTTCTTTCTTTCTTTCTTTCTTTCTTTCTTTCTTTCTTTCTTTCTTTCTTTCTTTCTTTCTTTCTTTCTTTCTTTCTTTCTTTCTTTCTTTCTTTCTTTCTTTTTTTTGCTATCACATCTATCATAGCATTTCCAAGCTTTCAGTATCAGATCCAGGTACTCATTTATGCATATCAATTGCTCTATCATTTAACTGCAAACCAGCCCAAATAATAGTTTTAGTGACTAAAATATCAGGTACACAGTATCTTTCAATTGGCAACTATTTAAAAGTTAGAAGAAATATTTTCATTTAATAGTATACTTAGATCTGCTTTTTTTCTGGTATGTTGGGGTCACTGGTCGGACAGCAGGCCACAGATCTCCTAGACTGAACACATTTTTCTGGGCCTATGCAAACATTGGCGATTGCCACTATCACACCTTTACTATATTTTTTTACTCTATCCTTTAAGGAAAATATACAACTTACTGAACTTAAAAACAAATTACTGTAGTAGAATGCCTGTCTCGAATATAGGCAGGAGATGGGAAGGGGGGGAGGGGGTAATGTTGCACTGGTGAAGGGGGGTTTTCTGGTTATAACTGTAACCCAAATATGATCATGTTACTAAATAAAATATATATTTAATAAAAAATAGTATACTTAGATCTAAAAACTATACTTGCATTTTTCTTTCATAAGTCTCTAATAATCTTTAATGGTTATTTTCTGTATTCATGACATTTTTAAATAGCTATCATGTAAGAGATATGTACTTGAAACTTTATGATACCAAATTGAGAGCATTTTGAACCCCTTATTAGTTACCAAAACAATTCTGTGTAGCATCATGAGTCCTTTCACTAGCTGCCACTGTCAAATTAATTGTATAGCAAATCTGATAAACATAACTTTCTGATTTATTTTTCATGGGAATTATAACTAAATAAGTATGTTTAATACTAGGCAAGTACTAGTTCTACTAGCAACGAGTAGTACTAGAGCCTTTCCTGGAGACATTTTTGTGTGGGGTATTTAAGCTAGTAGACAGATATTCTATAATACACAGGGCAGCTACCACAGAAAGGAATTATCTAGTCAAAATGACAGAATTAGGATTCACAATAAACATGGTATTAGGAAGGAAAATATTGCTATTTCTCTAGTAATAAAAGTGATGTGGCTATTCAACCTTTGGGGTTTTCCCTTAACTTGATACACTTATTTCTATTTGGTTCTAAGATGACTTTTCAAATAAATTCATCCAGCTTAACCAGGTCCAACAGCACATAATAAAAATCTCAAGAAGACAAAGGGATTATGAAGTAAAACTAATAAAAAAAATAACATTAAATGGTTCAATTGTTACAGAGGGGTAAAGGAAGAAAGGGTGCATATGAATGAATAGTAGACTAGCAATTCACTTTCTGTTATTAGAAAATAAAGAAAAATAAACATCTAACAATATTAACTGATCCAAAGAATAAAATACATTGCAAAAACCAAGAGTTGTGATAACATTTTATAATTAAGTCCACCACCATAGTTAGCTAGATGGATTAAGTACTTATATTAGAGAGTTGTATTAAACCAAGAAAACCAAATGAACTGGTAGTTCCCGAATGTGTCCAAATGCATATGGTCAAATAAATATGTTTGATACATTGCAATGTAAGTGAGCTAGAATTTAAAGCAGTATTTTGCAATCTAGATTTTCAAGAGTTGGGTTAAATTGAGTAACAATATAGTTTAGCAACAGGCACTTTATGTTAATATTATTTGGAAAATGATGAGTTAATCATGCAGATATATTAAATCACAATAGTGATCAAAATATTCCAATAGATCAAGAAAAGGCAAAATGAGTTTCAATAGAGATTGATTATTACCATGCCTAAATGGTTTCAAAGGCTCTGCTTCAAAAAATTTAAAATGGTACACATATTAAAGATACATGGTGCCCTTGCAATCTCCAATAATTGAAGTACACAAAAGACCTTTGTATACAGGTACAAATGTAAAATTCCAATGATATTAACATCAACATATTTTTAAAAATATTTATTTTCGGTTCAATAGAAATTTTAATTACTTTATTAAGCACTGTAATTACAAAATTGTTCATTGTTGGGTTTCAGTCATATAGTGTATACCATCTCTCACCAGTCCACCCTTCCCATCACAACCCACCCATCACCCACCCTGGCCTTGCTCTGTGGCAGGCAATTTTTCTCTTTCTCTCTCTCATTCTCTCAGTCTCACTCTCTTTCTCTCTCTCTTTCTCTCTCTCTCTGTAAAACAATAAAGTTTATAGACCAGAAATTATTCAATCGCATATCAGTTAGTACCATGTTTTATTCCATATTATTGAGTTTGTTTTATTTATTTAGATTATTTTGTGGGTTTAATACTAGCAGACATAATGCCAATTTAAAATAAAACTTGATACTCTCACAAATATACTGTTTTGTTATTGTTCAGTGAAGAAGATAAGTGCTGATGAAGTGAGCAGTAAAAGAAACATAATGTGTCAATTTCTGCTAGTTTTGACAGCCATATAATACTTCATATAATATTTTATATATTTCATGTTAAGTTTATTGCTATTAAAATCTAGTCTTATCAAAGTATTTAATTTTTAAATAATTTCTACTATTTTATTCATCTGCATTTGAGTTATGGACAAATTATATGCATTTTTTTCCTCCTCTGAAGGCTTTATAAAACAGCTTTTCCTATTTTTACTGTGGAACTATATATATAATGTAAAATTCAACCATCTTATCCATGTTTAATGTTATTTAGTACATTATTTATTACATTTTGCATTTATCATCAACATTCATATTGATTGCTCTTTTAATCTTGTAAATCTGAAATTCTATAGCTATTGAGCAATAACCCTACCCATGTGCTCTCTGTGTTGCCACTGACAATTATCATTCTATTTTGTCTGCAATTTTTAATAATAATAATAATAATATATGACTCATGTAATTAGAACCATACATTGTGATTTTTCCATGGTCCATTTCATTTAAATGTGTTATGCTTTGTATCATATGGATGATTTTCCTTGCTTTAAATGCTGGATAATATATCATTACATAATTCTGTGCTGCACCTTGTATAACCATTCCTTTATCAATTAACATAATGGTTACTTCACATACTAGCTGTTGTAATTATTAATAGTATTTTTGTGTGGTTTTTGGGTCACACCCGGCAGTGCTCAGGGGTTATTCCTGGCTCCAGGCTCAGAAATTGCTCCTGGCAGGCACGGGGGACCTTATGGGATGCAGGGATTTGAAACTATGATCTCCTGTATGAAAGGCAAATGCCTTACCTCCATGCTATCTCTCCGGCCCGTAATTATTAATAGTATTAACATTAGTTTATAAGTATCTATTTGAGACCTTTTTTAAAATCCAATTGATTTCTTTTAGGTTGTTTTACTACATCTCACAGTGTATGGGAGCTTATAATGGATTCTGTTCTTCAGAGTTGCACCTGGAAGAATCAAACCCAGGTGCAAACACACAAAGAATATACTAATACTAATGAACTGTTGCTTTTATCCTTCTTTAATTTTCTGGGCATTAACAAAGATGGGTACTTTTTGTGCAGCATAAAATTCTATTCTTAATTTTTAACAAATTATACTAGTTCTCACAGAACATATCTACCAATAGTGCACAAGAGTTCAATTTCTATATATTCTCAAATTCTCTACAATATTTTAAAAGTAACCATCTGGGGCTGACGCGGTAGCACAGCAGTAGGGCATTTGTCTTGCATGCCACCAACCTAGGACAGACCCAGGTTTGATTTCCAGCATCCTATATGTTCCCACAAAGCTGCCAGGGGTGATTTCTGAGCACAGAGCCAGGAATAATCTGTGACTGATACTGGGTATGTCCCAAAAACAGAAAAACAACAACAAAGTAACCATCTTAGTAAGTATAAAATATAATCTAATTTTAGTTTTTATTTCCATTACCCTAATTATTAGGGATGTATGTCTTTTTTGTGATTAGCCGTATTCATACAATTTTTAAAGAAAATTCTATTTTTATAATTATCTTTATTTAAACACAGTGATTACAAATATGATTATAGTTGTATGATTACAGTCATGCAAAGAACACCCCCCGTCACCAGTGCAACATTCCCACCACCAATTTCCCAGATCTCCCTCCTCCCCACCTCCCTACCCCTGTACTCGAGATAGGCTTTCTACTTCCCTCATTCATTCACATTGTTATGATAGTTTTCAGTGTAGTCATCTCTCCAACTGCACTCATCACTCTATGTGATGAGCTTCATGTCATGAGAAATTCTATTTTTATAAAAAATACACATTTTGTTCATTTTGATTCTTCACATTTCTGTATATTAGTCAATTATTAGTTTATTAGTAATTTCTATGTTCTTAACTTTTTATAATTGTGATAATTTGTTGATACTTTTATTATGTTTATATTTCAAATTTTCACAATATAAAATGTGGCTTTTTTTTCTTTTGCCTACACTTTGGTATCTTGTCCAAGAAAGAATGTTCAGAGGCAGAAGTGATATAAAAGCAAATAATTGCACACAGACAATTGGGATTCAATCAGTGGCACCTGTTAAGTATTTGCAGCCTGTCAATGTTTAATCCCTGAGTGCAGAATCAGAAGTAAGCCCTAGCACCACAAGTTTTGCCCCAAAAGTAAATAAATGGAAAAGAATTACTTTTTTGTTTTGAAACTATTACTCTGCTTTCTCCTTAAAACACTTATACTTGGTGCTTTATATTTGTATCTTTGATTAACTTTGTATTAATTTTTATATATGAAGGTACATAAAAGACACATTAAGGAACTTTGTACATTATAAATTCTTGTGTCATTTTATTATACCTTTTCCACTATTCATTTACTTTTGTGTTTAGTTTTGTACTTACATATTAACATACAGTTCTTTATTTCTTTAAAGTTTAAATATTTTAAACTTTACTGGATGGCAGAACTTTTGTTTTACTTTTACTCTCTGAAATCATATAAATAAATATATTGTAGTCAAAATATAATTTATAGAGGAAGTACTGGATGATGTAATGAATATTTTGCCAAAAGATGATGTACCTAAATTTTAAAAATTATATTGTTTTAAATTTATTTGGGTTTAAAAACATTTGGGGAGAAAATAATGGGCAAAAGCATGTCAGTATGTGTAAATCCAAAGAGCATATCTATTATGGATGACTTTAGGATATTTTTAAATATGATGGAGAAAAACTATCAAGAGAAAGCTTTTTTACTCCCCTCTTGCTGACCTTAAAATATGGAAGAAGAGAAATGTTGAAGTAAGAAAAGTTCTAAGGTAGCAGCAAAAATTTTGTCTCCTTGAATAGAAATGATTTACATATATAAAAGATGTGAGTAGACAGGATTTTGTTAAATGACTACTAAACTTTATTTCATCACATAAATTATCTTATAAGATATGATTCTTATTTAAGATCGTCTCTTTAATTTTTTACATAACTTTCATTTACAAAACTGTAAGCTTTAGGAGTAGATGCAGAATTTTTCAATGTATATTCCCACACCATTGCCTGCCCCCCAAATACCAATATTTCTCCAACAAAGTTCATTATATCTTCTCTCCAGTTTCAATTCCCTCTTTTCCCATCTCTTCCCCTTAACAAACCCTAGTTATGTAATCAAAATCTCTTTCCTTTGTTTGGCTTTGTCTGTTTTGATTTCAGTCTTCTAATTACTTACATGAGTACAAGCAACCAATGTACATTTTTTCCATCATTTTTAATAAGACACTCTTCACTTCCATCCATGTGGCACAATGTTCATATTTAATCTTTTCTTTAAAATGTATAGGTTTCTATTGTATAGACATGCTACTTCTTCATTATTCAATTATTTTCATTGGATACTTGGGTTGTCTCCATATCTTGATTTTTGCAGACAGAGCTGTTCTAATGTAGGAATATGCATATCTTTTGGGTTATTTTAGGTAGGTGTGTGTATGTGTGTGTGTTTGTGTGTGTGTGTGAGTGAGTGAGTGTGTTTGTCATGCCATAGATTAAACCCAGAACTTCAAATGTGCAATGTATGTATTCTGCCAATAAGCAACATTCCAAGACCATATTTTTTATATTTCAGACAGAAAACTAGAGTGAAATTGTTTTATAATATGATAGAACTTTGAAAATTGGTTTTGAAAATTTTCAGACTGTTTTCTATAAAAGTTTTATATCAATGGAAAATTACATTTTAAATTCCCACTAGCAGTTTACTTGGTTTCTTTTACTCTACAATGTTGACAAAATTGTTTTTGATTTTTTTGACATAGGCCATTTTCAAAAGTTGAAGAAATACATCAACTACAGTTTTGTTGCATTTCCCTTGATAATAAATTTTAATGATTATGTTTTATGGTCCTTCTTGCTATGCATGTGTCTTGGAAAATATTCTATCCATGTTTTTTTTTTAATTCAGTTGTTAGCAGTCCTATTGTAGTTGGTTTGAGTTCTTCATATCTTTTATGCTAAATTTTTCTTTTTTAATTTATTTTATTTTATTTAAAGAACATGTATTGAATAAGTGACACAACTGATCATAATATATTTGTTTCTAGATAAAATCAAAATTGTTTTATAAAAGAAAAATAAAAATGAAGGGAGAAATAAAGAGGGAAGGGAAGAGAAGAAAAAAGTACAGTAGCAAGCAAATTTGTAAAAATCATTATATCTCTAATGCAATTATTAAGCCATTGCCAGAGTTTTAGTAAGCACTTGTTGCTAGCTGATCATTGTAATTTCATTTATTTCTAAATATTAAATGACTTTATCTGCACATTGCTCTTTAAATTGGTGTGTTCCTATGGAAATGACTATATTAAACTAAAATGAAGTTGTAATGTTAGCTCAAATGCAGCTCCATTGTCCAGGATTTCAAAGCATTTTTACTGATATTGTGGCTCTTGTGAGTCATTTCCAGCTATCAGGTTTTTTGGAAGTATGAGAAGATGGGCGGAGGGTGCCCACACTCAGTCCAAAAACATCCTGATGATATTGGCCCAAATACCAGCATACCTGGAGTTTGGTCAGATTGGAGCTTTTGCAGAGTTGGAAAAAGGTGATGAAGCAGAACCAGAGGCAAACAGTGATTACAGGTGATGGATGCTGCAAGCTATATTTTCTGTAATATATGTTGTGATATATCATATTATATATAGTATGCATCATGTTACATATTACATACATATATTTTCAATCAAACCAAGGTGAATTTTTTGTAACAAGTCTTTCTTAAGCTGGTAACATTCACTTAACTTCTATCATATACAAATTGAACTTATGATTCCTTTCTTATGTTTTTATGGCATAATTGTCATATTTTATGTTGTACATATAGTAATAAATTATCACAATATGACTATATATTAAGATTGGGTTTATGTTTGTTTCTTAAAATAATGTTATACTTTATGGTTACTATTTGACTTGAATCCAGATTCACTTTAATAACTTTTTTCTATGCATACATTTTGTAGCTGGTTTTATGAATGGATATATTTTCAGAAACAAAATTATTTCTCTCTAGAGCAACATTAACATTTTAATATGCAGAGAAATTACCTAGAGAGCTAATTACAACAGATTGCTGAGTCAATACCTAGTTTCTATGTCTTGGTTCTGGAGTAGAACAAGTCCTGACAAGTTCCTATGTAATGCATCTGCTAGCACCAGGTTTCTGGAATAATGAGGACAATTTTCCATCTGCAATCTAACCTTTAAATTTTACTATTTACCATATATGCTACAACATAACAAATAAGCTCTTCTTTTCATTAAAAATTATTGGTAACAATTTGAGCATAGTTATAATAAACTTAAAAATCTTCTGCTTCTATTTCTAATCCTTTTGTGACAATTTTAGGTTTAGTTTAGATACATCATTTGTCCTTATTTTTATATACACAAAATGACAAAAATTTTCTAGTTTTGTATCCCAAATATCTATACAAATTTTTGTATTTCTTCCAATACTTGTATCACCTGTGGAATCAAACACCATCATTTTTTAATAAAAATTTTATAGCATCCTCATATATAGCTTTCTACTCTCACTACCGAGCAATCATCTTATAATATTAATTTCATATTAAAACTATACTGTCTAGAATTATTCCGTTTAATTTTATAGCGTCTTGAGAAACCTGTTTTCTTATGACTTTTCCTTCCTTCACAGCAAAACCTAAATTGTTACAGACAAAATGTAGTAGAATAAGAAATAGATTAAATTATTCAATGGCTTTTACTTAAACTATTCTCTTCATTTTATTTTACTGGATGTTTACAGGGATCTGAGATGTTTATAGAGATTATTTTTTCAACAGTATGCATAAAAATCAGGTGGGTGAATGAGATATAAATTGAAGCTTTCTAAATTTATATTTAACTAACTAGGGAAAAATGGTGACAGAAATTAAGTTTTTAGATGCCTCTCAAGGTTTCTTTATATTAAAATTTAAGATTGTTTTTATTTGTTTCCAAACACATTAAATTATTGAGTTTTGGCGCTAGAGGTAAGGTGTCTGCCTCGATTATTTTTAAAATAAAACTATTACTAATTAAGCCCAAACTTTAGATAAATTCTAACTAGAAACTTGATTCTGACTTGATTCTGACTTAGTAAAATCTTTGAGTAACCATTTCACATTCTAATTTAACTTGGTTAATTTTATTATTCTTATAATAACTCATTTTTAACTTATTTAGTAGATAAAACTAAGAATAATTTTATGTACATGTCTAGATGCTGAGTCTCAGAGAAACTGAGTCTCAATGAGATGACTATATTCTGTTAACAGTCAAAGTTGGTACCTCAGTTGAGGAACTAGTTACCTACCTTTAACCTAAACTTCAGATCCATAAAAATTTTTTATTGTTTCAAAACTTTTAAAGCTTTGGAGCAGGGGTGATAGTACAGTAGGTAGGTCATTTACCTTGCATGTGACTGACCAGAATTGATTGTCAGCATCCCATATGGTCCCCTAAGCCTGCCAGGAGTAACGCCTGAGTGCAGAGCCAGGAATAGCACCTGAGCATCACAAGATATGGGCCAAAACAAAAAAAATGGTGTAACTTTAAAATAGTGTTTTAAACTTCTGAACTAAAAAGATTATGAATAAAATATTTAAATAAGTGGAAATAGCATATATTTATACATAGGAAGATACAACATAGTAAATATGTCAGTTCATTTCAGTAGATATGCAGCTCTATTTCAATTCTATTCAGAATCTCAGCAAGGTAATTGAAATTTACACAAAAGCATTAAGAAATTTTAATGGAAAGGCAAAGTCACAAGAATATCATAACAGTCATTTTTTACTTGATGTAAAGAAAATGCATCACATAATTGACATTGATAACCATAATAGATTGGTTTCCAGAAGAATGAGAGCAAAGTTATAGGAAAAAACATAGAAAAAAGAAAAAGAAACAGAAGAAACATTTTTTAAAAAGAAAAAAAGTTTAGTGTCAAGCACATTTGTAAAATTTTTTATATCTCCAATGAAGTCATTAATACAATGGTAGAAGGTTTAGTAAGCTCTTACTTGTTAAATTGGTATGTTCCTATAGAGATGACAGTATCAAACAAATGAAGTTGTCCAGAAATTCAAAGCCCTAATACAGACACAGGGGCATTTATTCATTTATTTAGGGGCATGTATTCAGCTTCCAGTCCTCCTGAAAAAAGGAAGATATGGGGTAAAGTGCCCAAACTCATTTCAAAAAACCCTGGTGAGACTGGCATGCCTGAAGTTTGATTATAATGATATTACTGAAGGAAACTGTAGAAGAGTGATGAGACAAAACCATCAGAAAAATGGTGATATTGGGTGATGGAAGCAGCAGGCATGGCATTGGCAGGTCTTGGCCTGCCATCTCCTCCTGGGATGGCCATCTTCTGCTGCTTGGGACAATGTGCCCATTATCTTTCATGGTTTGGTTTACATATCATTCAAAAAAACAGTAAGTACTTATAGCTGTTTCTGTTCAAACATCCTTAATTTTTTTTAAGTGAAGTAGCATGCTAGAAAATATTGCACGAAATCTTAACATTATTTAACATTAAGTAAGTGTGTGGCTTTAACAGGGTCATAGAAACATATATTAACAGATCAAAACAGAAAAAACACAAAATAGTCTAGTTAATCAAGTTGACTAAATTTTTTGTAGGGAAGGTACATAACAATTCAATATGCATAAAGCCAAATATTGAAAAAAAACAGGGGAAGAACACTTCATCACATTAAAGCTAAGGGTACTCTAGTTTAATCAATCAATACCCCAGTCCAACAGAAACAAAAATTAAAGACTATCACAAACTAAGAAGCTTCTGAACTGCAAATGAAACAATAACCAAAATGGAAAGACAAACCACATACTTGGAGAAACATTTGCGTATAATTGATATGATAAAAATATCCAAGATAAAGAAAGCACTGGTAATATATAAATTTCTATTTATAATAAAAGCACGAACAATTCATCAAAAATAAGCAGAGGAGAGATGTATAAAAACATCTCTAAAGAGAACATACAATAGCCAAAAGTTATATGGAAAGTACTCTTATCATTAGAGAAATGCAAATAAAAGTATTTTGTATCATGACTGTGAGATTGTCACATATTACAAAGAACAAAACAACCAGTACCATCTTGGTACAACCAACATTGGCATGATTTTTAGTGGAAAAGAAAATAGCAGTTAGTATTGGTGAGATGTTAGCTGTACCAGAACACAGAGATATTTCAAAATAATTGAAATTGATCTTCCATATAACCCAGGAATTGCACTTTTTGAAATCTACCATCCAAAGCTCTACTTGGAAAAGACAATGTACTCATGTTCATTGTAGATCTATTCACAAAAGTCAAAATCTGGAAAAAACTCAATAGTCTAACAGCAGATGATTGGATAAGGAAACTATAGAATATATACTACATGGCTTTAGTAAAAGATGAAATCATGCAATTTGCCACTATGTGAATATGACTTTGGAGAGTAGCATGCTGAGTAAAGTTAGTCATAAAAAATGGACCAGAGTGATAGCACAGCGGTAGGGAGTTTGCCTCACAAGCAGCTGATCCAGGCTGGTGGTGGTTTGAATCCAGGCATCCCATATGGTCCCCCGAGCTTGCCAGGAGCGATTTTTGAGCACATAGCCAGATGTAACTCCCCCCACCCCAAAAATAAAAAATAAAAAAATTTGAAAAATGGACAGATCCAAAATTATCTCGCAGATGTGTAGGATATAAAGGAACTTAGTAGGAAAGTTACAACTGCCTAAAGACTACAGAAGCTGAGAGCTACTTTTCAGTAGTTAATGTTCCACTGTTGGGATTTAGGAGACTGGGGTCCGGTGCAAACTGGGAATGGTAGAGAGAAGTGAACACTTGGTGTAAGGTGTGGTGACAGAATGTAGATTGTAGTATGAAACCTTACCAATAATAGTTTTGTAAAACTTAATGCCAAAATAAATCTATTTTATTCAATGAAGAACAGAGAACATTTTCAAGAATTACTAATTTGAAGTCTAAAAACGTTATTCAAAAAAGGAAACATTCGTTAGTTGGTCATTATTTAAAATAACACTATGTGTGTTATTAAAATATTTTCAAATAGTGAAAAGTATAATTGTGACAAATCATGTATTGAAAATATATATTTTTAAACAGATACTGAATAAGAGTTTAATACTAGTAAGTATAGGTAACTTCAAAGTCAATAGTTAAAGATAAATAATAGACAATGAGGAAAATGTAGAAAAAATATTTCTAATGATTGGATTAATGGCAAAAAAATAAGTACATCAAAGATGTTTAACATAGGGGCCGGTGAGGTGGTGCTAGAGGTAAGGTCTGCCTTGCAATCACTAGCCAAGGAAGGACCGTGGTTCGATCCCCCGGCATCCCATATAGTCCCCCCAAGCCAGGGGCAATTTTTGAGTGCTTAGCCAGGAGTAACTCCTGAGCATCAAACGGTGTGGCCCGAAAAAAAAAAAAAGTTTAACATCACTATACATTAAAGGAATGAAAGCTAAATATAAGATAAAGTGTTGGGCTGGAATGATAGCACAGAGGGTAAGGCATTTGCCTTGCTCCTACCTGTCCCAGGTTCCATCTCCAGCATTTCATATGGTATCCAGAACCTGCCAGAAGTGATTTCTGAGTACAGAGTCAGAAATAATCCCTGAGCATCGCCAGGTTGACCCTCCTCTCAAGAAGAGAAAATGCAATGAAAATGACTCTAGCTAGCAAAATAGCTAAAATACCATGTAGTGATATTTTTTTTATTTTAGCATAGAATATATACCAAATTTTGGCAAGTATTCTGTGAAACTGGATATGTTTTTATATGTTGCTGTAAAACATAAAATAAAAATATCTTTCTAAAAAAACTAAACTTGAACTGAACATACAGTATAGCAATCTCACTCCAGGGCATTTGTCCCAGAGAAATGTAAGTAAATAGTCAAATAAAACTCATGCATAATTTTCATAGAAACTTTAATTGCAATAACCAAAAATGAAACAATAAATTACCTTTCAATTTATGAGAAACTGAGGTAACAATAGTATATCCACACCATGTAATGGAGAGATTAGATAAAACAACCGAGCAAACAATGAAATAATTACTAATATGTGAACCAACTTATGTGTATCTCAAGTGCCTAATGTTGAACTTTCTAAAGCCCATCTTAAAACACCATATCTTATCTTATTTCAATCGAAAAGCATTCTCTAAATAGCAGAATTATAGAGAAACAGTGAGAATCAGTGATTAGATCTGCTTAGAGTAAGATTTTGGATTGAGTAAGGGGTATGAGTACAACAATTGAGACAAGTTGCATCACTATCTAGGTTATATTGCCCCTCACAAGTTTGCTTACACAATACTCTGAAAGAAATATAGAAATATCTTGGGCTGGAGTGATAGTGCATTGGTAGGGTGTTTGTCTTGCACAATGCTGACCCAGGATGTACCATGGTTCAATCCCCCAGCATCCCATATGGTCCCCTAAGCCAGGAGTGATTTCTGAGCACATAGCCAGGAGTAACCACTGAGTGTCATCAGGTGTGGCAAAAAAAAAATAGAAAGAAATATAGAAATATCTAATGCACTAGTGTCAATTTGATGTTTTTTTGTATTGTAAAAATTATATAAACATCATATTTTGGAAGAAGTTGAGACAGGTATACAGGGTATTTTGCTCATTAATTCAAAATTTTTTCAAAATTTTTTCAAAATAATTCTCATTAATTCAAAATTTAAGAGATGTAACTTATAGTGTTGGATTGCATGCCTTCCATGTGTGAGGCATTGTTTTCTGTTCTAGTCACATCTAAGAATAGCTCTATTAACCTTTACACAGTCCTGGATGTGACCTTGGTGACCCTCTTCAGAACCAGCTGCAATACAAGAATCAACAAAAATTTTAATCTACATTAAAAGACCTATACCCTGTGTTTCTATATTTAATTAAATGTACCTAATTCTGTGATATAAATCAACTATATCTGAAAAAATTTAGGCAAATAATTTTAGATACATTTAAATATGTATACAAGAAAATTATTTTGTTATAAAGTGCATAATGTTAATATTGTTAAATATATTATACTATTAGGGATATAAAATGTACAGCTCTTGAGATAAAATAGATTTATTGAAGGGATATAATAATAGAAAGGAGAATAGGGGTAAACAGAAAGTTATGCATTCAAGAAAACAAATGTAAATCAGGAGAAATTCTCCCATTTTACAGAATCCTGTGTTTTTTCTTGAACACTTTCTCACCCCTATTTATCTATCTATTAACCTACCTTTGTATTTATCTTTTTATCTATCATCTAACTTTCTATCTCTCTTAGCAAATTTTGTGTGGTGGAGGGGTTGTTGGTCCATATGTTCTGGGATTTTTCCTGGTTCTCAATTCAGGGATCCAGTAGGACTCTCGGAATCATTTGAGATGGCTGGGGATTTCATGCATAATACATGCAGGAAAGCACCTTACCCACTGTACTGTCTCTCTGGCCTAAAATTTATTTAAATAAAACTAACAAATAGAAAGGAAATGCAAGCTTCTTCAGAGGGGAAAGACAAAAGAGTACCAAGAGAACCCATAAGCTAAAGTAAGGAATTATAAATCCCAACCTGAGAAATAAGTAGCATCAGAAAGGGCATGTATTAAAACACATAAAAAATGGAAGTGTAATACATAAGAAACATTTTTGTAAACAAGTTAAATTAAAATAAGATGATACTAAAATATGGTTATCATAGAATATCTTATGCAATTAAAATCTCACCAAAATGCACATAGAGGCTTTGCTTGTCTACTTAATTTTGCATAAATACTATATAAATTTACATTAAGTCAAAATTAAACCACATAATAATTACTACTTGCTCTTTATTTCAATATGCCAATATCCAATTTTAAATGGTCAATCTAGATTGGTGGCTAGAAGCTACTATCAACTACTACATAAATGTCAATTCAAGTAATTTTTTAAATGAAAATACTCTCAAGGAAGTCATATCAAGGATAGCACTAACTAATCTGATCAGTCAACTATATAAGTTAAATATTAGGATATTCAAAAATCTCATAGAAACTTCTAGCTCTGCAATGCTATGACAAAGATATAGTGACATTAAAATACATTTTTCACTGTCAACAGGAAAATTAAATATAGCTTCACTGGTCAATTCTTCTAAACTTAATATGATTAAATCTATAGCAAGATACTCCAAAATTATATTTTCAAAACAGCTCTCTTTTTCTCTAATATTTGTGTACATACATATGTATATGATATATCTATAATGTATCTAATAAGAAATGGAAAATAGGAGCAAGTACAGTGAATAGGGGACTTGCATTGCCCTACCCATTTTAATTGCTGGCTCCTCACAAGATTACTGAGCACCTCTAGAATTAATTTCTGAGTGAATTTCAGAGCCAGGAGTAACCCTGAGTGTATCTGAGTCTGGCAAAAATAAATTATTTTAAAAAAAGAAATATATTATGGTTCAGATACAAAAGCTAAGGGTTCAGTAAGAAATATAAGGAGTAGGATGACTGTCCCCAAAAATTACTCTAAGGAATAATTCATGAGCACCACCAGGCATGGCCCCAATACAAACCAAAACAAAATTACAAACTGAGCACACAAGTTTATTTCCACTGAATACTTATTATCTAATTTTCATAAAAATTAGATTTATAGTCGAGAAAACTCTGCAACAACACGGAAAATGTGAGACACTTGAGTAAGATTAATTTTGACAAATATATAGACAATTTAATGAATAAAATGAGGGCTAGACTGAGAATACAGTAGTAGGGTATTTCCTTTCACACAGCTGACCCAGCTCAAGGTTCAATCACCGACAGCACATATGGTCCCAGACATAATTTCTGAACTTGGAAACGAGTAAATTCTCAGCACCTCTGGGTGTGGCCCCAAGCATCATAACATAAACAAAAATAAAGTAACATTAACAGACAAGAGCAAAGAAAAGATGAATAAACCGAACGAAGACAAGAGAGACAGTACTGGGATTAAGGCACTAAATTCTGAATTGCATTTTTCTGAACAAGTTTCAAATCCCTGGAAATACAAATGAGCACAGTTAGAAGCTACTCCTGAGCACAGAGCCAGTAAAAGTCTGTGAGTACCACTGGGTTTGGTCCTCTCTGCCTCCAAAAATCAAAGAAGCAGTAAAATTAAATGTACAAAGCCTCCAGTCAGTATGTTTTCCAATAATTACATATTTACCTTTATTTAAAGAATATGCTTACATGTTGAGGTAATCTTTAATCTTCTTTACTTTTGTACAATTTTTAAACACAATTAATGGTATGATTGATCTGACTTAGTCTGGTTTCCTGCAAAAATTTTTTTCTTGTTTTTTCTTTTGGGGGGGGGAGGAGGTTGAGGGGTTACTCCTAGCTGCACTCAGAAATTGCTTCTGGCAAGCTCAGGGACCATATGGGATGCTGGGATTCGAACCACCTTCAGGTCCAAGTCTGCCACAAGCAAGGCAAATGCCCTGCCACCATGCTATCTCTCCAGCCCCATAGTTTATCTATTTTTTGAGAATATTTTCTTAAGGACCAATAGTGAGAGACAAGGTCAACAGAAGGACTGAAAGCCAATGTAGACATTAACTATCTTGGCTATGTATTAAGTGGAAGACATTCTGTAATGTCTTATGACATATGACTCACAATTATTCTCTTGAGTGCCTAAAGAGAAAAGCAACCATCCATTAACTTTCATCCCTTACAATATGGATGAATCGAGTCAAGTGCACTCATTCAGGATTATTAGAGAAGCCTCATCCACAGGAAACAAGATACTCAAAACCCACTTGGAATAAGGAGATAATAGCAAAGATCAAAACATGTGCAAAACAGGCAGGACCTGACAGGAATCGGTGGTCATGCTGAAAGTATGTAAAGGTTCACAAGAGGTGACAGAAGCACCTTTCTTTCATTATTATGTTGCAGCATTCACTTACTGTACATTACATTGACATAGATAAGCTGTTTCTTCCCAGAACCTTTATTATGTTTCACTGGTAAGCCTTAATATCCCTAAGCCAATAAACACAATTGTATTATGGTGGCTTTTCAGGTTAAATTGACATTAGATAGAGACATGTCCATCTCAACTGTACTGTTTTGGGTATCCAAGTAATCTTATTCTATACCAGATGTATTTTAAAATCACTAATTTTATTTTTTTCTTTATTTGTTTTGTTTTGGGTCCACACCTGACAGCACACAGGGGTTATTCCTGACTCTGTGCTCAGAAATTACTCTTGGCAGGCTCAGGAGACCATATGAAATGCTGAGAATTGAATCCAGGTCCATCCTGGGTAGGCCACATGCAAGGCCCTACCCCTGTGCTATCCCTCTGGCCCTAAAATCACTCATTTTAAATAAAAATGTCAAATAGTTAGACCATTGGGAATTATAGATTAATATGAATGTTAGAAATCATCTACATAGATGAAAATTTAGTTATAGCAAAAAAGACATAAAGTGGAAAAATTACCATCCAGCACAGATCCCCAGATCTCAAACATAGAATCGACACAGTTCTCTGCAACATCTCAAGGAACCAAAATTCCTCTGGAACATTCTTAATACGGCTCTGACACCAACATACACCAGTTTTGATATGACATCCTGACAATGAGGAAATGGCAACAACTTGATCTAAGAGCAGGTTGTCTTATCTCATCATCTATCTATAAGATGGAATCAGAAGACATGTCATCCTTTGATCTGTGCAAAAACCAGGATCGCTGACTACAGAAGACTGACTGTGACAACCATGACTGGACAGAACTTATACTGGGACCAATAACAAAGACCCTTGCCTAGGCTTTGGCCTACAATCTGTACAACAATCAAGAACTCTAATTCCAGAGGTCTGACTGAGACAACTGCAACTGAGCAAAACTTTTGGAAATATAATGAAAGAGTATCCTAGGCTTGTCCTAGAATTGGTGTAAACACCAAGACCACCAATTACAGAAGTCTGATTAAAACAACAGTGTTGGAACAGAACTTCTAAAACCATAAAGAAAGACTGTATCCTAGGCTCCATCCTATGATCTGTGCAAATACGAAGATATCTAGTTATAGAGGCCTGATTTTATCATTCACAACTGAGCGGAAAGTTTCCAGATACCACAAAAAAACTAGGGGAGAGTAAAAGAGCATGTACAGAGCCTGCAGTTATTCCCGTGACAGTATACTTCAAGAGCAGAGAAATCCAGTATCTCTTAAGCCAAGGGAATTACTTTTCTAATCTCCCCAATATTTACTGTGCCTTTGCAAAAAAGGAGGGGGAAAAAAAGGAAGAACAATTATTATTTTTTTTATTTCAAGCTTGTGATTATTGCCTGATTGTTGTCTGTGATGTGGTTTTTTTTAGAATTTTTTTTTGTCTTTGTAGTTTTGGTTTTATATTTGTTTCTTTTCTTGTTTGTCTGTTCTTTTTTTCTTAATTTTTATTTTTTTGTCTTTTTGTGATGTTTTTGTTCCTTAACCCCGTTCTTCTCTTAAATTGATATTTATAACCCTCTAAATGGATTCCTCCCAGATTTTTTTGTTTGTTTGTTTTTTGCTTTTTGGGGGGAGTTTCTTGTTTGTTTTCTGTGTGTTTTTGTTTTGTTTTTCTTTTTCTTTCCCTTCAAACAGAACCATATAACCTGAATCATTTGCTCTGCCTCATAAATTAAGGGGAAAAATGGATGGTACCAAGACCAAATAGTTGTATGAACATTGAGTAGAAAAAAAAAAAAAAGATCAGACTTAAACACCAAATCCAAAGCCATGGATCGATATCCATTCTACAACAAACTAGACACAGAGGGAACCACTTATATTGGCAGCCCCAGGTGCAAAGGAGGGGGATATGAGATGCATGCTGGGAACAGGGTTGGAGGGAGGACAACACTGGTGGTGGGAATGCCCTGAGTTCAATGCCACTATGTACCTAAAATATTACTGTGAAAGATTTGTAATCCATTTTGGTCACAATAAAAATTATTAATAAAAATATTTTAAGAATGAAAAAATTATGGTCTCTTTAACACACAGTACTGTAAAAAATGGATATGAAATTGGATTACAGTGTAACCCAATAGATATGAAATCTCACACTGTATACAAAATAACTTAAAATTTATTAATAACTGATCTTAAACCACAAATATAGGAAAATACTGTATGATTTTGGTTTTAGTGGTATCTGATGATTTGTAATCATTAGCAAAAACCAAAAGTAAAAATAAATAAATGGGATTACATTAAGTAAACAACTTTTGCACCACAAAGAAAAACAATCTTTAAACCAAAAGTTATCCTACTCAATGTGAGAAAATATTATACGCAATACATCCAGCAAAAGACTAACATTCATGTTATAAAGGAACTTACAAAACTCAAGAATAACTATAGAAACATGTGGAGAAAAACTGAGCAGACATACTGCTAAAGAAAGCATGTAAAGACCATAGGCATGTGATAAACTGTGCTGTAATATATCCTACTAGGAAAATTCAACTCAAATTAGCAATGAGTTATCATCTCTCATGAGTAACAATGGTCGGTATTAAAAAATGGCTAACAACAACAAGTCCTGGTAGGAGTGTGAATAGAAAGGAATCCATGTACACTGCCTGTAGGAATATAAATAAGTTTAGTCTCTATGAAACACATAGAGATTTATCAAAACAGTCAAAGATAGAAATGCCATGTGATGCTGTGTGACTCCACTTTTAAAGACATCCCCAAAGCATAAAAAAAAACACAAATTCATCTATATAGAGAGATATATGTGTGTATATACATACAGGTAACCCAAATTTATAATATCCCTTTTCATTATTATAAATCAATAAAAATATAATTTATTTCACTGTTTCAAAAAATATATTAAATATACTCTAAAGTAACATTTAAATAGCCTATGGAATAAAGATTCAACCAAATGCATTAACTGTTTTATAGCAAAATTATTTGTTCATATATCAGAGAGGGTTTATTTTTATCACTTCAGTGATCAAATCTACTGTCTGTTGTCTGAGTTTTAGTTTCAAAGATCTTTTTGATCTGTCCATCTTAATGATTATAAGTCATATTAAGTTTAACATATCTAAACTGTGGCTTCTTCTACCAAAATAGACTGTATATATATATATACATTATTATTAAAGATCTGATACTAGACACAGAACTAGAGCTGATTGTGATTATCACAATCAGCTCTAGTTCTGTGTCTAGTATCAGATCTTTAAATTGAGTTTAAAGGAGTAGCTGATGGTCAACAAAAATATGCATATATTGAAAACACACAGATAAAAGATAAAAAGCATGTTAGAACACACATGAGAAATAGTGAATTATCCTTTCCAAGATGCCTTAGCTTCTCCTCTCCCTCAATCTGACTCTCCATCAATATAATCTCTCTTTATTCATCCAAATATATCTAAATCTTATTCAGATACTCACACATTGGAATACTTTATGCTCATTGGGAGAATATCATTTTAGTAACATGAAAAATATAAAAGAGAAAAGAAAGTAAATAAGTAGAAACAAGTAAACAACAGGAGTGACAAATGAGAACATAATCCATGATATTGTTATGAGAAAATAAGCATTTAGAATTAACTATTTCTGCACACTTGCACAGTATAGCTAGGCATATCATAAATTCCATAACACTTACCTGATTTAGTTTGCCTTACTATTATGTGATGTGTATTATGAATAAAGTATTTTTCCATGCCTATGTGTTCAGTAATTTTTTTAAAAAGAAAAACACTATTAATGATTTCTACAAATGCCTTACATTTTACTGGTTGCAAGTACCATTTTTTTATATTAGCTTTATATTCTCATGTATTTTGATTTTTCCTTAAGATTTAGCCTCATAAAGCTCCACTGGATAGAAACCAGCTTGTGTATGTTGATAATGAGGCTCTCAGAAAACTCATAAACAATTACCATAATTAATTTTGTTATTTTTCTGACCCAAATATTAAGTGAAGGACTGATTTTGAGAGCTCTGGCATAGTTTTCACAGTTTACATATTTATTCACCTTTCCCAAAAGACTCACACTCAGAGAAAACAGCTGCAGCAAATTCTAGAAAACAAACTTCTAAAACATAGACACAAGGTGATTTAGGCCAACATTTTATTTGAAAGAGAATTTCAAAATTAGTCAACACTGCTTTAACACTATTTAAATTTAATGTGTACTTTATAATTCAAAATTAAGAGTATATGAACTTGAAAGAGAACTCAAAAATTAGAGCTCATTTAAGAGTTTAATCACTGGTATCTATATGAAGTACAGAATCCTGTTGTGTCACCCATCTAACCTTACCCTACATTCGACTGGACTTGGCCCCTGAAAAGAGAACAAAATTAAGAGCATGTTGAATATATTTAAGTCATACTTGATTGCATTTCCTTTTATTTTATTTTATTTTATTTTACTTTATTGAAACCATTGTGATTCATAGTTCGATACAGACATATAATGGATCAAGGCCCATCCCACCACCAGTGTCGACCTCTCTACACCAATGTTCCCAGAATGCATCCCATACCACCACCACCTACCGCCCAACCTGCCAGTACAACAGGCCCGTTTTAAGTTTAGTTTGTTAAATGTTGGGTCTCATTCATTGTTGTTGACTTTGGCTTGGATATTTAGTTTTGTTCCTTCATTTGTTTGTTTATTTTGTTTTGGGGCCACACCTGGTGATGCTCAGGGGTTATTCCTGGCTATGTGCTCAGAAATCACTCCTCACTCAGTTGCCTTGGATTGGCTGCATGCAAGGCAAATGGCCTACTGTTGTGCAATTGCTCCAGCCCAGTTTTGTTCTTTTTTGAATACTATCAAATTACCTGAGACCATTGAGCCCTTAGCCTCCTTCCTTTCATATTTGTGCTTTTCCTTTACACTAATTTTGTTTTCTTTTCCTCACTATACTCTAGGGCCAAGATGCTCAAGATAATTCCCATTTCATTTCTTCATGCAGTTATTCTGAATATAATCATGAAATGTTTTTCCATTTTCTTAGGTCATTTTCAACTTCTTAAGTGCTTTTAAAATTTTTGTTCTATAGGTGACATAGCAGTTTTCTTATTAGGTTGATTCGTAAGTACTTGATAGATTTTGCACACTATTTAAAATGGGATAGACTGATCTCTTTCTCCCCTGAGTCATTATTTGTATAAAGAAATGCAATGTATGTTGTGTATTGATTTGGAAGCTGACCATTTTGCTGTATTGGTTCACTGGTTTTAGAAAAATTTTGTGGGTTTTTTAGGGTCTTCAATGTATATCATCATGGCATATGCAAATAAAAATAGTTTGAATTTTTCTTTTTCAATTTGAAGTCCTTTCATTTACTCCTCTTGTCTGATTGCTGTTGCTAGGACTTCTAAGCTATGTTGAATAAGAATGGAGACAATGGACATCCTCTCCTAATGCCTGACCTTACTAAAAATGCTTTCAATTTTTCACCATTAAGAATAATTTCAGCTATTGGCTTTTTATAGATAGCTGTTACTATCTTAAAGAATTTCCTTCCACACCTATTTTTTCTGAGGATTTTAGTCATCACTGGGTGTTAGATTTTGTCAAATGCTTTCTTTTCATCTAATGATAAGAATTTTATCCTTCCTTTTACTTATTTGCATATATTGAATCATCCTAGCAAACCTGGGATGAAACTCACTTGGCCATGATGTGTAATCTTTTTTATGGGTTGTTGAATTCAGTTTGCTAAAATTTTGTTAAGGGTTTTTGCATCAATGTTCATCAGTGAGATTGGTCTATAGGTTTTTTTTCTTGCATTTCTCCTTCGGAAAAGTCGCCTCTAGAACTTAGATGCATTAGAAAATATATTAAAACTAAAAGCTTAAAGAGACCATTTTATTAAAAAATATATTAGAAACCTTTGTTTTTATTTTAAAGAGTAAATTGCTTGATGCAAGCCTCAAAGGCATTGTTTATAGTCTCCTAAAATTTTGCTTGACATTTTTGATAATATACACACCAAAAAATGACAAAGTACTTCACTCATGTGCAATATGATCTTTACAATTTATTGGGCTTTACTACTAGACTGGTAATTTTTCCTTGTGATTTTTATTGAAAATCAAATAGAAAATGGAACCTAAGATGAAAATCACTTGTAGACCAGGATTTTCTAATCTTGGTCCTTATATATCCATGAAAATGTTCTTAATCTATCCTTATGGATAATAAAAGTCAGCAAAGTCATTCCATAGAAATTTTCATAGATGTGTCAGCAGGCAGCAAACCTCCAAATGAGAAGAAATGCCTGGAATTTCTACAGGTGATATCAGGCAAGGGAACCAATTCAGCTAGGTCAACTAAACCCCTCAGACCCAGAAACCAAATCAACATAAATTATGTGTTCATTGACATTTTGCAGTTGAGATTTACACAGCATGATAGTAGCTTTTAATAAGTAATACAACATTCTCATCTTGTAAACAGATGTTCAAATACTTAGTATGATATATTTATACAGAAGTTATATACAAATATATAATTCTATAAGTTAGGTTAATATATATGCCATATGTAATATAAGCACACATATGTATATGTATATATATGAGCCATAAAAGAAATTAAATCTTAAATGAAAAATTAACTTTGGATATAAAATTTTCTAATTATTTGTTTTGAGACTCTTGGAAAATTATTTAAATTCTATCACTATCCAACTGAGTAATTAATAGGATTAAAAGATATGTTATGTCAAACTTGTTGTGTGACCTTGTGCAAGTTACTTAATCACCTTAATCTCAGTTTTCATTAGTAAAATGAAGTTTAGCATGGTTGTTTTCCCAACAGAGTAATTGTGAAAGTTATTTTTAAAACTAAGATATAAAGTGCATAGCAAAGAGCTAGTCCATTCAATGTGTCTTTTTTTTTCTTTTAAATTTTCATTAAACACACTTTTAGTTTTCACAACAAACTAAAGATCTCCAGTAAGATTCATTTGTTACCCAAGGAGGCTTTAGGGCCCTGGGTACAAGAATGTAGTGTTTTTATCTTCCTTTTATTAGCACTGATAAATTTTTTGATAACACATTAGCCAATTTTCAGCTTTGCAGGTGAAAGACCTCTCATAAAAGATTTAATTTTAAAATATGGAGGTATATATATGGAAAAAAGAAAAAGAAACAGAGAAGCAAATTATTTCTGTTAAGAGGAATCCTAGAAAATACCAAGCAATTATGAATTAGTCACAGAAGGAGGTGGGAATACTATAAGAAAGACTGGATGGAAAAAACGTTTGTGCATTAGAATGATAATGGGAAATAAAGAATCAATAAACTAATTCTGTTAAATTATTTTTAAAGAAAAAAGTTAATGTTTCTAAAATTTAATTACTTTTTTATACAGCAATAAACAAATCATATTGTACAATGTGGGATCTCTCACAAGAATATTGATTGGTACTACAGCTAAAAATCTAGCAACAATTTAGGATGGTAAGTGTCCCAAATCAAACTTAACAGAAAGAAATTATAATAAAGTTTATATTCTGTAGAAGTAAAAATAGGATAGAATTTATTTTTAGCATAAAGTTAAAAAATGTTGTATTCAACAACCCTAAGAACTAAAGGCAACACATAATGAAACAATTGACAATCAAATCACAGCAGCTAATCAAGCAACAAAAAACTGCTAGAAAGAATTTCTCCAATATTTTTTTCCTGTGGATAATTAATCTAAGTATTGCAGGATTCTTTTTATCCTGTATGCCAACAGAAGGGAGTATACCATTTGGAAGAAATAAATACCCAAGAGAACATCCTTTCTACCTCAGAAAGCAAAGTCAGGCTATTGTCAGCAAATGGAGCCTTAGGCACCAAGATCTTCAAGATAAAAACAAAAAAAGAGACAGCTCTAGGGAATAAGAGGCTAACTCAGCAAATGCTTGTGAACAGGAACTGTCCAGAAGTGAAGATGAAGAGAGGAAAAAAACAGGTCTATGAGGAAAATTCTGTGAACAAGAAAAGAACATAGTATAAAAAAAGTGTCACAGCTTGACAGAATTTTTTTTAAATATGCTATCTTTTTTTATATACTCTGTTTACTTTGTTTTGTTTCTTTTCTGCCCCCACTCTGTTTATTTTTAATAAAAACGTCTTTCTTGGTATGTGTCTACTGGTCACTGACTTGGTGTCGAATAATATTATCCCCCTCCCTTATCCACACAGGGACAAGCTATCATCACCTAATCACATCCCCAAGAATTGATTGTGACTGTGTCTGCCTTTAGAATTCCCCACTGAATGGGTCTAATTTTCCTTAAAGTTGTTAGAGGGAGCTGTTATAATCAGAAAAGCTAAAAATAAACAGAAAGGGTCTTAAATCCTAGTCTCAGAGTTGCCTGTAGCCTGAAATTAGGCATTTAATTCCTCTGTAATATGGCAAGATAGTTCAGTTACATAGATGTTATTTGCTAGCATTTTATGACCAAAAATATATACATTATACATTGTGTGTAATTATAATAACATTACACATTATGAAGAGATATACATATGCATTATGTTTCCAGTCAAAATATTACATAAATTACAAAATAATACATATTGCAAACTGTTGTTAAAAAGGCTGGAAAGTGTATTATAAAGAGAAAACAGAAATATATTTTCACAAAGACCTAGATGGTAAATTCATTATTTTGCCTTTCAGAACAAAATGGCATTAAACTGTAGTATATATTTTAATGCCTAGACCTAGATGCATATTGTAAAGTGTTTTTACCCAAAAGTATAGTTAACTATATAGTGTATAGTTAACTATATAGTGAAATAATTAAACATTCATTTTTGCCTGTATCATATGTAAAACTAATGTGTTAGTTTTGAATAACATTATTCTCTTTTCTTAAACTATTCATTAACTGTGCATGTATTCTATATCGATTATCTGACATGAATTTATTCTTTTATATCTTGATACTTGGTAGTGAAAACGAACAAATAAAATACAGAAAAAGAAAAGATTTCAATCCTCATCAAACTTGTACTCTGCTAGAAGAACTCATTGTGGGTGTGTACATGCACATATATTAAAAGTGAACTTGTTGAAAAAATAGAGGGACAAGAAGTCAGAATGTATTGGACAAAGAACCCAAGTTATTCAGGGTAGTCTTCATTTACCTTTGAAGAAAGATCTAAAACATGTGAGGAAATTGACTTTCCAAGCAGAAATTATAGCAAGAAGACATGAGCCCAAAAGCCGATGCTTGCTTGTGCATTACAGAAACTTGATAGAGGCTTCTATAGCAAGAATAGAAAATGCAAGTGTCAGAGTGATAAAAAAAAAATGAGGTGACTGAGTATATTCAGTGGCATTTAGGGTTGAAACAATTAGCCAGGTTATTTATTTACTTAATCAAATTGAGAAGACATTCTAGAGCTTTAAGAAGAACACACAATATAACAGATGTTTTGGGTATTTGTTGGCGGCTGATGCTAAGCAATGTGAACTGAAGATGAAGAAAAAATCGCAAAGTCAAAAGCAATTTAAAGGTTATTACAATAACATTAACAAGACATGAGATAGAGTGGGCAACTCTATCATGAGATAGTGAGGGCCAGAATTGAGATACTCATGAAAAAAATAAATGATTACTTTATGGATATATTTTAAAAGTAGACTAAATGATGTATATAAATTAAAAATAAAAAATAATTATAAATGCTATTCTAATAAAAAGGGATACCATTAACCAAGTGTCTTGTTTTGAACATATTAAGATTAATATTATAACATGAATTTAAGGATGGAGAGTCAAGTAAGCAAGTCCAGAATTCTGGAAATTTCAGATTAAACTAATAAATATGAGTCTTCAGCATATATTGATATATATAACCCTAAAATAAAATGACATTTTATAAAATACAAATATAACAGAAAATATGCAGGCAGAAAAACAAATATTTATTAAAACAAAAATTACTTTCTGCTTGATGGGAGAAACATTTGCATGTCATTAAGTTCTACAAGCAAATAATACTTAAATATATAAATCAAATCTGGAGCAATAGCACAGCAAATAGGGCATTTGCCCTGCATCCTGACACAACTTCAACCCTCAGCATCTCATTCGGTCTTTCAAGCCTGCCAGAAATGATTTCTGAACCCAGAGCCCAGAGTAATGCCTGAGTGTAGCAGGTTTTGTCTAAAATAAACAAAATAGAAAGAAGCAAACAAACAAAAAATATTCAAGGTATATAATTTATTTAATTCTAATAATTAAGCAAACAAATAACCTAACCAAAACTTAAATAAAAGACCAAAAAAAGAGATATAGGGCCGAGTGATAGCATCATGGATAGGGCATTTATCTTGTACTCGGCCAACCTGGATTTGATCTTGAGCATCCAGTATGTGCCCCAAAGTTTGTTAGGAGCGATTTCTGAGTCCAGAGTCAAGAGGAGTAACCCCTGAGCTCTGTTAGGTATGGTCTAAAAAAAGATATGAGTGAAAAACAGGCACATTGGCACAGGTGCTAATTAACACTTATCAATGATATAGAAATCAAAATTACAATGAGCTACACTTTATATATCTATCAAAAAGACCATAAACAACATACATTAGCAAAAAATATGAAATAAAAGACTCTCTTATCAGCTTGTGGTGGGAATACAAATTGACCTGTTATCTATTGAAAAGGAAGGCTCTCAAACTAATAAAAATAGATCTAGTAACTGGTCAAGAAATTCCATCCCCATGAATATTCCTATAGAAAATAAAAATACTAATTAAAAAAGAGATATACAAGTATGTTCATTATAGTACTGTTTATTATAACTAAGATAAGGAAATAACCAACTGTATAGTACAGATGATTGGAATATTGTCATTTAAAATATAAAATATTATATCTTGCCAGCTAAATTAAATAGATGTAACTCAAAGGAGTATGTTAGGTATGCAAGTTATAAAAATATTTAATAATTTCATTCATCAGGAATAGAAAGAAAGCAAAGGAACAAAATAGTGCATGCAAAATAAATTCTTGGAGTCAAAGAGCAGAAATTTTTACTGGACATCGAGAAATGAAATTGAATAATGAAATAGTATTCAAAGAACTGCAGTGAATTTTAATACGAATGGTGAAGTACATAGTTTGGTGATGGGTATAGCATGATAGTACACTTTAAGATAAGTGAGTCTGTATTATTAAACTATATTCAATGCTATAAGTCCAAGTTGCCTCTATGCAAAAAGAAAGAAGTAAAGCACAGAATCAATAGTATTTCAATGCTACAAGACTGAGAGTTGGTGTTATCACCTACCAAAGTAACTGAAGAGTCATCAGAGGCAATAGGAAAACCAGAGAAACCTGGTGTTTTGAAACTCAAAAGAATGTACTTCTCTTGTACTTGAAAGTGCTTCCAAGTATTTCTCAAGCAAAAGATAGTTAATTTAATAAATAATTATCAAGCTTAGCAAAATAACAGAAGTAGAGTATTGATAGCTTACTATTCCTATTATGAAGTAGAAAACTTTATATGCTGAGACAGTGAAAATAAAATATGTGTTTGAGGTTTAAGAATTTAAGAAGGTGGGGCCGGAGAGATAGCATGGAGGTAAAGCGTTTGCCTTTCATGCAGGAGGTCATCGGTTCGAATCCCGGTGTCCCATATGGTCCCCCGTGCCTGCCAGGAGCAATTTCTGAGCCTGGAGCCAGGAATAACCCCTGAGCACTGCCGGGTGTGACCCAAAAACCAAAAAAAAAAAAAAAAGAAAGAATTTAAGAAGTTATGTGGAGTTACATATGTAAATAGGAAGAGGGACTGTGAACAAGGCATACATTGTGATTTGTGATATAACCTGTTTCAGCAATTAAAATTCACAACTAAGGTTAATCAGTCAATGGGAGCATTTTCTTCTACATATGCTGAGTCTTGTTGGCACTTTTAAGAATAGGCAGAAATAGGATTTTATTAGAATGGAGATGGAAATGGAGAAATAGAAGAAAGCCAAAGCTAAATATATGTACAATGAATGATAAGGTTAATCATGGAGTTAAACTAGGAAAAGAAAAATGAGAATTTAAAAAGATCAAAGGTAAGTCAAAATAATTATTTTAGTCCTCAAAAAAATAAAAATATATTACATATAAAATAGAGAGTTATAAAAAACAGTAAAACTAGGAGTGGGAATTTGAATATAGAATATAAGTACTAGAATTGTGGACTCAGATCTCTTAGAAAACTAAGGGCTAGGGTATCATCACGAATATAATAATTATAGAAAAGTTGTTGAGCAAGATCATACAATAGAAGATCAAAATATTAAGAGCTCAGAATATTGGGTAAGTCACTGTAACATATTTTTGAAGACACTGTCAGAGTTGATCAAGGGGCCATGCAGTGCCATTATAAAACCAATGACTCTGCATATTAAGATATGTGTTTTACCCAGTGAGTCACATCCCTAGTCTAGTTAGTGTTGATACCATATATACATGTATAATATAATATAACTTAAAGGACTAGATAAATAAGGAGTACTTAATCAATTATGGATTTATTTATTTAGTGCTTTTCATTTGTTTTCCTAATTCTCTCCTACTAAGCTTTCCAGTTCCTCTTATACTTCTATTGGCATACTCTGAGAAGTATGTTTTATTTTATCAACCAAAATCACGTATTTTGTTCAATTAATGCAGTAGAAAAGGCGAGGTACATGCCAAACCTTTCCATTCTTATGCACTTTCATTCTGGCAAGCCAAAGCCAATTAATTCAAAAGAAAGAGAATAAGGTGAAAAAAGATTTAGTTCATTTTTGTTAAGAGTCAGTAATTTATCCTGCTCACACAAAACCTTTGGAAATGTTGATACCAATGTAATATTATATTACAGATCAGAATCATTTTAAAATTTTAGTGTCTTTTAACTTACTTGGAATTTATGAAAAATGCCAGTCACAAATTTAAACTCACATTCACACTTGCAAATGCAGAGTGAAAGCAGAATTTTACTAGAGATATGTCATACTTTTCCCTCATAACTCAATAAGAAATTCACTCATTCTCTATTTGCTAATATTTCTTTGCAGTGTCAGTTGGACAAATTGCCATCTATCCTTTTAATGGCAGATATGAGCTATTAATGATGGTGCTGAAAAGGTACTGGGAAAGGGCACAAAAGGATGCAAATTAGCACCCTTTAAATATTGCTTGATTTCATTCATTCTTCCTTCACGGGATAAAAATAATATACCATAGAGTGTGCCATCAAAATAGTTGCAAAATATCCACTCAAAAAACTTTATATAAGCTAATATTGCAAAAGAACTTCTCTTTTTTCCCTTATTAGAAACCATTTAAAATATATAGGTCTTGCATCTCTTTGTATAAAAGGAAAAATATAATTTTTAAACCATATTTTATTAATGTATATCCACTTAAGCTAGTGCTAAAACCAATAAAAATCTGTAGAAAATAAGTGTCTTATGCTTGAACATAAAAAGTTGATTTGACATCTGATAATAAATTTTCTTTTTCAAACATTTTGATGGCATAGAGTATGTCATGTAATATTTTTTTAAAAGTCTTTAAACATTGGGCTGGAAAGATAGTGCAGTGGATAAAGTACTTGCTTTGAACATAGCTGCCTCAGGTTCGAATATTGGTGTGCCAAGATTTGCCAGAAGTGACTCCTGAGTGAAGAGACAGAAGTATCCCCCTGAGTACTGCTGGTGTGGCCAAAAGCAACAACAACAAAGAAAAACGAAATGCCAGTGTATCAGATTCAGGGTAATGTTGCTGTAATATTTTATCTAAATTGTTTTTTTATCAATAAAGAGCCCTTTAATATCCAGACAATTATTATTATGAAAAAGGCTGTGAAATTATATTTTGAAGAGAATTTAAATTGTCAGTAACACAAAAGAAAATAAACAACTTTAAGCTGCAAGATGCAGTAATGAAAATAAAATGTTGAACAGAGATAAATTATTTTTTTTAGAAATAGAAAAGGCACAAAGCATTTTCTAGAATTGTCACATCACACCAAGTGTGTGTAGTTTCTTTTCCCTCACCTCATGAAACTCTTTCTCTCTCTCTCTCCCTTCAACTCTATGTAGCTCAGATGTCCTAAATAAAATGGTTTCCTATCACTAAAGAAAAATGGGCTGCAGTGAGAGTACAGCAGGATAAGTTATTGCCTCTTTCCTGACGGCTGCATAATATTCCATTGTGTACATGTACCACAGTTTCTTTAGCCATTCGTCTGTTGAAGGGCATCTTGGTTATTTCCAGAGCCTGGATATTGTGAATAGTGTTGCAATAAATATAGGTGTGAAGAAAGGGTTTTAATATTGTATTCTTGTGTTCCAAAGGGTATATCCCTAGGTGTGGAATAGATGGGTCAAATGGGAGCTCAATTACGAGTTTTTGGAGAAAACTCCATATCGCTTTTATAGAGGTTGGACTAGACGGAATTCCCACTAGCAGTGGATGAGTTCCTTTCTCTCCACATCCCCACCAGCATTGCTTGTTCTCATTCTTTGTGATGTGTGCCAATCTCTGTAAAGTGAGATGGTATCTCATCGTTGTTTTGATTTGCATCTCATTGATGATAAGGGATTAGGAGCATTTTTTCATGTCCTTTTGGCCATTTGTATTTCTTTTTTTATCAAAGTGTCTGTTCATTTCTTCTCCCATTTTTTGATAGGATTAGATTTTTTTCTTGTAAAGATCTCTTAGTGCCCTGTATATTTTGGAGATTAGCCCCTTAACTGATGGGTATTGGGTGAATAGTTTCTCCCACACTGTGGGTGGCTCTTGTATCCTGGGCACTATTTCTTTTGAGGTGCAGAAGTTTCTCAGCTTAATGTATTTCCATCCTTTGATCTCTGCTTCCACTTGTTTGGAAAGTGCAGTTTCCTCCTTGAAGATGACTTTAGTCTCAATAGCATGGAGTGTTTTACTGACGTGTTGTTCTATATACCTTATGGTATCAGGTCTGATATTAAGGTCTTTAATCCATTTGGATTTTACATTTGTAGATGATGATAAGTGGAGGTCTATGTTCGCTTTTTTGCAAGTGGCTAATCAGTTCTGCCAGCACCACTTGTTGAAGAGGTTTCCCCTGCTCCACTTAGGATTTCTTACTCCTTTATCAAAGATTAGGTGATTGTATGTCTGGGGAACATTGTCTGAGAACTCATGCCTATTCCATTGATCTCAGGGTCCATCTTCATTCCAATACCATGCTGTTTCAAAAATTATTGCATTGTAGTACAGTTTAAAGTTGGGGAAAGTAATGCCTCCCATTTTCCTTTTCCCTAGGAATGCTTTAGCTATTCGAGGGTGTTTATTGTTCCAGATAAACTTCATAAGTGTTTGATCCACTTCTTTGAAGGATGTCATGGGTATCTTTAGAGGGATCGCATTAAATCTGTACAATGCTTTGGGGAAGTACTGCAATTTTGATGATGTTGATCTTGCCAATCCATGAGCAGGATATGTGTTTCCATTTCCATGTGTCTTCTCTTATTTCTTGGAGCAGGGCTTTATAGTTTTCTTTGTATAAGTCCTTCACGTCTTTGGTCAAGTTGACTCCAAGATATTTGAGTTTGTGTGGCACTAATGTGAATGGGATTGCCTTTTTAACATCCATCTCTTCCCTATCATTATTGGTGTATAAAAAGGCCATTGATTTCTGTGTGTTAATTTTGTAGCCTGCCACCTTGCTATATGAGTCTATTGTTTCTAGAAGCTTTTTGGTAGAGTCTTTAGGGTTTTCTAAGTAGAGTATCATGTCATCTGCAAACAGTTAGAGCTTGACTTCTTCCTTTCCTATCTGGATTCCCTTGATATCTTTTTCTTGTCTGATCACTATAGCAAGAACTTACAATACTATGTTGAAGAGGAGTGGTGAGAGTGGACAGCCTTGTCTTGTACCAGAATTTAGAGGAAAAGCTTTTAGTTTTTCTCCATTGAGGACAATATTTGTCATTGGCTTGTGGTAGATGGCTTTAACTAGATTGAGAAAGGTTCCTTCCATTCCCTTCTCGCTGAGAGTTTTGATCAAGAATGGGTGTTGGAACTTATCAAATGCTTTCTCTGCTTCTATTGATATGATCTTGTGATTTTTATTTTTCTTGTTGTTTATGTTGTGTATAATGTTGATAGATTTATGTATGTTAAACCATCCTTGCATTCCTGAGATGAAACCTACTTGTTCACAGTGTATGATCTTCTTGATGATGCATTGGATCCTATTTGCCAGGATTGAAGATCTTTGCATCTGCATTCATTAGGGATATTGGTCTGTAATTTTCTTTTTTGGCAGCATCTCTGTCTGGTTTGGGTATCAAGGCAATGTTGGCTTCATTAAAGCTGTTTGGGAGTGTTCCTGTTTTATTAATTTCATGGAAGAGTCTGTCTAGGATTGGTAGTAGCTCCTCTTGAAAGGTTTGAAAGAATTCATTAGTAAATGCATCTGGGCCTGGGCTTTTTTTTTTTTTTTGTCAGATGTTTGATTACAGTTTCAATTTCATCCATAGTGAAGGGGGTGTTTAAATATGCTACATCCTCCTTACTTAACTGTGGAAGGTTAAAAGTGTCCAAGAATTTATGTATTTCTTCTAGGTTCTCGAGTTTAGTAGCATAAAGTTTCTCAAAGTAGTCTCTGATTACCCTTTGGATCTCTGCAATATCTGTCGTGATCTCCCCCTTTTCATTTCTAATATGGATTATCAGGTATTCTCTCTTTGTGAGTTTTGCCAATGGTCTATCAATCTTGTTTATTTTTTCAAAGAACCAACTTCTGCTTTCATTGATCTTTCAGATTGTTTTTTGGTTTTCCACTTCATTGATTTCTGCTCTCAGCTTTATTATTTCCTTTTGTCTCCCTATGTTTGGGTCCTTTTGTTGAGGTCTCCCACAATTATTCTGTTATTATTGATGTCTTCTTTCAGATTTTTCAGTAATTGTATTAGATAATTTGCTGATCTCTCATTATATATTGTTTAATAATCTGATTTATTCCTGTTGCACATATCCCTTGATTAGTACATAGTGTCCATCTATGTCCCTTACCACTTTTCTGAGTATAAAGTTGGTGTCATCAGATATTAATATGGCCACCCAACCTTTTTTAAGGATGTTGTTTGACTGGATGATTTCCCTCCAGCCTTTGATTTTGAGTCTATGTTTGTTCTGACTATTCAGGTGTGTTTCCTGTAGGCAGTAGAAAGTTGGATTCATCTTTTTGACACATTTTGCCATTCTGTGTCTTTCAGTTGGTGAATTTAGTCCATTGACTTTGAGGGAGATGATTGTCATAGGATTTAATGTCATCTTTGCAATAAGTTTGCTGTGTTTGTTGGTCTCTCTTGTCTTAAAGTAGACCTTTCAGTTTTTCCTTTAAGGCTGGTTTTTTATCTGTGAAGTTCTGAGCTGTTGTTTATCCATGAAGCTATGTATCCTTCCTTCAAACCTGAACATGAGTCAGGCTGGGTGCAGTATTCTTGGTGAGGCATCCAGTTCATTCAGTCTTGTCACAATATCCCACCACTGTCTTCTGGCCTTGAGACTTTCTTGTGACATGTCTTTCTGTATTCTATCTCTATCTGTGGGATTTGTCATCATAACGAGGATGTGTCTTGGGATATTTTTCTTTGGGTCTCCTTTAGCTGGTACTCTGCGGGCATGCAGGATTTGATTGCATGTAGTCTTTAACTCGGGGAGTATCTCTTTGATGATGTCTTTTACAGTTCTTCTTCTTGGACATCTCCTACCTAGGCCTCTTAAACTCCAATGATTCTTATTTTGTTTCTGTTGAGTTTATCAAAGACTTCTATTTTCATCTGTTCACATTCCTTGAGTACTTTTTCCATTGTCTGATCATTTGTCTTAAGGTTCTTTTCCAATTTCTTCTGCTGTGTTGAGTTTTTCTGCATCTCAACTTCCAGAATGTCGATTCTGTCCTCAGCTGCTATTACCCTGCTGGCGAGGCCATCCACTGAGCTTTTCAGTTCAGCTACCATGTTTTTCTGATCTGTTATTTCAGTTTTGAGTTTTCTGATTTCTGCCTTTGTGTTCTGTTAAGATTGATCTATGCTTTCTTTCAGTTCTACAAACATCTTCCATATTTCTATTCTAAAGTCCTTATCTGAGAGGTTAATCAAATGGTTGGAATTTTTTTTAGGTCATCCGCGCTATCGTCTTTATTCTCTGTGCATGGTGTTTGCCTACGAGGTTTCCCCATTGTCACACTTGTAGTGTGATTTTTTTCTGTGTGTTGTGGTGGAGTTCATTGTTTAGAAAGAGTGCATGGCCGCCAAGTGATGCGTGCTCTTTTGTAGCCTTTGGGAGAGCTATATTTCTGGGCCTTTTTTGGCCCCCTCCCAAGAGGTTCCAGAGACAGGACAGTAGAAAAACACACACAGGCAACACTCACAGTTTCTCACATTCGGGAACAACTGGGCGGCCATAGATATTCCCAGCCTGACGTCAAAAACATGGGACTTGCCTTTCTGCAGAATACTGCGGATAGCCAGTTTTCATGGTCGGACACAGTTTCTTGGCGTTCTGGCCCTTGGATGAGCCTCTGGGAGAGCTATTTTTCTAGGCCCTTTTCGGCTCACTCCCAAGAGGTTCAGGAGACAGGACAGTGTAAAAACACACAGGCAACACTCACAGTTTCTCACAGTCGGGAACCATTGTGCGGGTGTAGATATTCCCTGAGCAAATGTTTTTTAATTAGATCCCAATAATGCTATATTTCATTGTATATTTGGGGAGTTAAACAAAACTTGGGTAAAGTTCCAAACACATTTTACATGAGCTTTGGTGTATAACTTTTTCTATTTTGTCCCCTAGAAAAAACACTCCTTTTTGTAGATTTGCTATTTGAGTATTAATTTTAGCATCAAATTGTTGATTGTGCATAATAAAGTCACATTTTTTGTGCCATTTTCTACAAAATGAAGGGTAAAGGGCACTTTTAGCCAGAGGAGCAGTGGAGTTAATGGCATTAGTCTCTTGATTACCAAAAAGAGAACTAATATAAAAGTTTTAATGCTTTTTTCAGTGTCTTAACTAACAAGCTTTTAAAGATAGACATGAAAGGGTAATCTTACCATATTCTGGAAAGTTTAACTAGCATTCATATAGCACCTTGGGCTTTAAGTAAAAGGTATTTATAGCTTTAAATGATATAGTCAAATTCAAGCAAGTGAGTAGTTTGTAAGAGGTACAGACCAAAGTTCTTTTCTCTTTATCAACATCCCTATCAAGAAAATATAAGATGATTTTACACAGGTTTAAAAAATGTGTTTTCTTCTTTTAGTGATGTGAACATAGAACAGAAGAGACTTCATTTTGTCAAACCAATGTTCTTTCTATTTAAGGCTAACATGACTGTTTCCATTTAAAGACTAAGTTTTCTATACCACCAATAATGATGCAGACCCCAAGACTTGCCTATAAACTAAAATATACCACCCTAGTCATCTAGCTATAAAAGGACATAATGAAATACTATAGAAACACGAATAGTCAATGAACTTAAAAGGTCAAGACTGGGGCCAGAGAGATAGCATGGTGGTAAGGCGTTTGTCTTTCATGCAGAAGATCATTGGTTCGAATCCCAGCATCCCACATGGTCCCCCGAGTCTGCCAGGAGCGATTTCTGAGCATGGAGCCAGAAGTACCCCTCAGCGCTGCTGGGTGTGACCCAAACACCAAAAAAAAAACAAAACAAAACAAAACAAACAAAAAAAAAACAAGACTTCCTGTTCTAGTCCTAGCTTGTGCCTTGTGACCTTCAGGCAGGGTGGTCTCCTGTGGGAGCTGGTCCTGATCAGCCCATTTGTAGCTTCTTGGTAGACGTAATAAAGTTTTGCTTTGCTTTATTTCAATTTTGTGGTCTCATCCTTTGACTCAGACCTTACAGTGAAACAAGCCACATTCAATTTCTTCAACAGGTTTAACTTCACAAGGCATCAAAAAATCTGGCCAGAAGGTATTTGTTAACAACCTGAGACAATTTAAAGGGAGCCTAGGTAACAACTGTAATGCTAAATTTTCCTTTGTAGTACTGGTAAGACTTGAGGCCAAATATAACCTAAAAATTTGAAATAATGCTCTCCTTTTGCTTTATTGACAATAAGTACAAAAGTGTAAATATTTTGAGGAACATTATATTTCTAGATTATTTTTCTGGATTTCTATGGACCCATGGATTGGGCATCCAAACAGTTTAATTAACGAATGCCATTGGTGGTATATTTCACTACCTGCATTAGCTTACCTGCAAAACTTACAAACATGTTCAAGACAAAATTCATAAATAGAAAAACAGTGGTTGGTGTTTTACAAAATTAGTTTGAATCACAATATCCCTCTTTATTTAACTCTCTTTAACCTCAGTTCCTAATTTATTAGGTACCAAAACCAACCTCCTGCCAATAAGCCATCACCCAGCTCCCAAAGCAAAAGGACACCCTCTCAGCCCCACATCTCGTGCCCCAGCAAGAAACTACAATCAACATTCTTGCTGACTCATGCTGTGTGGCCCTTGTTATCACCCACACACACAAAATGTGGACTGTTGCATGATACTGAATTCAGCACCAGAAAGACCCCCAGTTCAGGGACTCTACCTGATTCCTTTCTGCTGCAAGTCATTTATCAAACTCAACAGAACCAGGGTGTGTGATTAAAATGTGCCCTGGATTTCAACCCCCACAAGAATATCTCAAAAGACAATGGGGAAGTCTATATTTCTTTTATATATTTAATATTTCTATAATAATACCCTGAGCCTGCTTATCCCCAAATGTAGCCTCTTACATCACTGTATTTTTCTCCAATTATATTTTTAATTTATTATTATTTATTTCTTCTATTATGTACATAATTTTACTTTTTTTCTTTAACTTCACCTGTTTTGGTTCTGCTTAGTATGAAAACCTACAAAAAAGTCTTCCCTGGGATAAAAACTCAGGTCAAAACCAGGGCACAGAGATTGTGTAGCCTGACATTCTGATCCCCAAATGCACCAGCAATATAACATGGCACCATTCCTTTTTGCAAAGGCATACTAAAAATAGGAAATCTTATGTATAGAAACAAGTTCTTATTTACTAAGGATAAGAACCCATACATTTTAAAATACAGGAGCACCTCCCACCCTGAACATGTGTCATGTGGACCCAACTTAAACTCTATGTGATCAGACAGTGAATGTCCAATTTGGAGCCCCAGAGTCCAGACATATAATGGACAGAGTTTCCTGCAACAGCACAAGGAACAAAACTACCTCTGAGAAATTCCTAATACTGCTCAAACATCAACTCCAACTTGCACCAGTTTTGACATCCTGACAACGAGGAAATGGCAACAAGATTAAGAGCAGGTTGTATTATCTAATCACTTAACAGTTAGATAAAATCAAACACATGTAATTTTTTCATCTGTGCAAAAACCAAGATTACTAACTAAAGAAGACTGACCCTGACAACCATGACTGGGCAGAACTTATCCTGGAACCAATAAGAAATACCTACCCTAGGCTTCGGCCTAGGATCTGTACCAAAAGCTCTAATTCCAGAGGCCTGACTTTGACAACAGTGACAGAGCAGATCTTCTGGAAACAATGAAGGACTCTATTCTAGGCTCATCCTCTGATCTGTGCAAAAACCAAGACCACCAATTACAGAAGACTGGTTATAACAGCAGTGATGGAACAGAATTGCTAGAACTGTAAAGAAAGACGCTATCCTAGGCTTCATCTTATGACTTGAGCAAATACCAATATCTCTAGTTAGAGGCCCTATTCTATCAGCCACAACTAAGCAGAAAGTTTCCTGGTACCAAAAATATTTCTTGGGGTATGAAAAGTAGCATGTACCGAGCCTGTAGTTATTCCCATAACAGTATGCTATAAGGCCATAGAAACACTGTATCTTTTAGGCCAAGGGCCTTCCCTTTCTAATTTCCCCAATATTTATTGTACCTATGGAACAAAAAATCCTTGCCACACACCAGCACTCCTTCCTCTTTTCTTTTCTTTCTTATTTTTTTTCTTTATTTTGGTGTTGTATTTGTTGCTGTGCTGCCTTTTTGTAGTTGCTAGTTTTGGTCTTTGTTTGATTTTTGTTTCTTTTTGTGTTTTGCCTATTTGGTTGTAGTTGTTGATCTTTGTTTTTTTTCGGTTTGTTCTTGTTTTTGTAAATTTTTGCGTTTTATTGTTATTATTTACTTCATTTTTTTCCTTTCTTCTTTTTAAATTGATATTTGTAACCTGTTGATGGGCTTCTCCTGGTTTTTAGGTTGTTGGGTTTGTTTTTTATATTTTGTTTTCTGTTTTCTTTTTTTTTCATTTTCTTCTTTTTTTTTTCAAACAGAGCCACATAAATTGAATCAACTTGTTCTACCTCATAAAATGAGAGCTAATTGGTACCAGATTCAAACAGTCATATCAACATTGAGTAGAAATAAAAAATGATCAAACTTACACACCAACCCCAAAGTCAACAACCATAGAGTCGATACCCAATCTACAACAAGCTATACATACTGGACCACTTATACTAGCAGTCAGTGGGGGAGGGAGGCAAAGGAAGGGGATCCTGGGAACAGGGTTGGAGGGAGGACAACACTGGTGGTGGGAATACTTATGATTCAATGTCACTGTGTACTTTAAATATTTACTTTATATAATATTAAATTAAATTAAATTAATTAAATTAAAATTAAATAATAAATATTTACTTTAAATAAAGTACACACTGTATACTATGAAAGACTTGTAATTCACATTGATCACAATAAAAATTATTAAAAAAGAAAAGAAAAATATTAGTTTGGATCAATACTTTTCCCAACTCCTGGGAAAACATCTTCCTTCATCTCTTAGTGAGGCTGATGTGTTTTTATCAGCACTTTCTTTGATCTTAAGGGTCAGATTGTACATTTCCTATTAAAATACAAGCATACCCTCTCCCCAAATCATTCATCCATTATTTTTTTTATTCTCTTTTTTCTTTATCCTTACAACAAATAATATTATTTTATTGCAAGCTTTTTGCCAGTGTTTTTCCACTGCATAGATTTTTTTCTTGTCCTGAAGAACAAAATAATTTAAGTTAAAATGTCTCTATCTATTTTTGTCTGAGGATTCTTGCTTTCACCCTTTTTGTTTTTGTAATTGAGCTTTTAGTGAAGCTTTGGCTCATTCTACATAGCTTTATAAGGGATTCCAATAAAGTGTTTAATAGACTATTGTTAAAAAAATGTTTTAAGTTTTTCAAACATTTATGATGGCCATGATCTGCCTTTATACTTTTAACAACACCTTAATTGCAAACAGTAATATAGAAAGTCAATGACAAGTTTTGCTTGTTCTCTAGATAAAGTTTGGGCACATAAAAAATCCTGACTATCCTGAATATCAATAGAAAAGATATTAGTGACATCTGATAGAGATCATTAACATTTTGCCTTGGGGATTAACCCCACGGGCCATTAGAAGAACAACAATAGGAGCACAAGTTGGGCAAAGGGCAATTTCCTGTTTGTCCTTTGGTAACTACAACTCAATAAGTGACTTTCACCATTGCTACCAATTAGGTGGTGCCACCCTAGAGTCTTTGAACATTACCAACTAATAATCAGTCTATTACAGCATTCCCTTTGACAGTTTCTCCTGATTAAGGAGAATAAGCAAGTAGATAATAAATACTTTACCTTGATGATTCCTCTGATGTTATTGTAGCTGTATAAAAAGTTCATCTATTTCTTTCATGGCACACTGAACATGAATATGTTTCTATATCTTGTATTACTCTGTAGAGATAATATTTTACTCACTTGATACATCTTTCAATACTTGAATCACAGCTTCTAATTCCACTCTCTGGGCAGAGTATACGGTATCTGCCACACTTTCACAATGGACCCCAAAGGCCCATTTTTCCATCATTACTCCCATCATTAAAGTAAGTGGAAACATTATTAAAGATTGTGATGATGACTGTAGTAATATGTAAGCTATATTTAGAATAGAGTAAGGTGAACTTTCCTAGGGTAAGACTAATTGTCAAGCAACTGAAGCTGAAGTCAACCCAATATGACAAATATTCAGGATCTGTAAGATCCACCAGCAACATTTAAATTTGAAGTTCCTAGGTCTGATAGACAGGAACCCCCTTTACCATATTTTAGTGAGATATCCAATTTTACTGTAGCTATGCAAACAAGAATAAGTGATTTACTTTATTCATATATGGGAATGCCAAAATTAGGCCAGCCAATTTTTTGTCTCCTGGAAATAGTTTGGGGTACTTTTTACAGCACAATTATATTTTGATTAGAAAATGGTCAAGATAATATTTTGAATATTTCTTTTGAACTTTATCAGGACTTATGCTAAATCTGCCTGAATAAATTTTAACATTGGAATAACAGCTTTAAGCTGATCGATTTAGATGATTACCTACTCATGAGCTTGAAAGAATTTACTAGAAGAAGTCAGACCAACAAGAGATTGACAAACGGGGCTGTTCCTTGAATAAAGGTCCTTTATAGGCACCTGGCTTTTGGCCCTTAATGATTTAACTAATAACAAAAGAAAGCATATTTTTAAATAATTCTTTTATTTAAGCATTGTGGTTACAGAAATGTCCATACTTAGATTTCAGTCATAGAATGTATAACACCCTTCACCAGTGCACTTATCCAGAGTGGTTGTTCTAAGTATCATTGTCATAGTAGATTCTTATCTACTGTTCTCTTCTTACCATGGACTGGTCCTCAAGATCCTCACCTCTATGGTTTCTGGATATTATTAACATACTGTCTTTTTTTTCTGCATCTATTGATATAATCATATGATCATTCTTTTGTTGATGTGGTGTATTACATTGATTGACTTGTATATGTTAAACCACCCTTGCTCTCTGGAATTAATCCTACTTGGTCATGGTATATGACCTTTTTGATGAGTTATTGGATCCTATTTTTTTAGAAATTTGAGGATCTTTACATCTGTGTTCATTAAGGATATTGGCCTATAGTTCTATCTTTGTGTGTGTGTGTTTGTATGTGTGTAATCACTTTGTTTTTCATGTCACAATGATGTTAGCTTCAAATAAATTATCTGGAATGTTTCTCTTCGATTTCTTGGAAAAGCCTGAGTAGGATAAGATTGGCAGTAGGTCCTCTTGAAAGGTTTGAAAGAATTCAAGTGAATCTATCTGGACTTGGGCTTTTGTTTTGAGGAATCCTCTTAATTATCATTTTAATTTCTTCAATAATGATAGGTCTATTCAGATATTGTAGCCTAGGGTTTAACCTTGAGAAGCTTTAGAAGTCCAAGAATTTATCCATTTCTTCCAGGTTCTCTTGTTTTGTGGCATAAAGTTTCTCAAAGTAATCTCTGATTACTGTTTGAATTTCTGTAGTATCAGTATCAAAATCTCCTTTTTTCCTCTCTGATTCTGTTATTTCTTTCTCCCCTTTCTTTGTGAGTCTTAATAATAAATTATTGACCTTGTTTATTTCTTCACAGAACCAATTATTATTTTCAATGATCCTTTGGTTTATCTATTGGGTTTCTAGTTCTTTAGTTCCTACTCTAAACTTTATTATTTTCTTTCATCTGCATATTTTTATTCTATTTGTTGGCTTTTCTTCATTTTTAAACTATGCTATTAAGTTAGTTATTCAGACCCTTTCTTCCTTTCTAATAAAAACTTTCAAAGCTATAAATTTCCCTCTTAATACCACTTCTGCTGTGTACATCCAATTCTTCTAATTCTTGTCTTCATTTCATTTATTTTCAGGAATCGTTTGATTTCCTCTTTGAGTTCTCTGCCCCACAGGTTGTTCGTTAGTATGCTGTTTAGTTTTCAGGTGTTAAAGATTTTTCTCTGTGTCTGTTTGTAATTCACTTCTATTTTTAATAGATCATAATCTAAGAAGATAGTTGATACAATTTCTATCCTCTTGATTTTATGAAGGTATGCTTTATGTCCCAGTTCTATCTTAGAGTGGCCTATCTTAGAGAATGTATCCCATATGCATTGAAGAAAAATCTGTATTTAGTTTTCTGGGGATGGAGATACCAATATGGATCAGGAAAGCTAAAGTAAAATCTTTGAAGATTGTCTTCCTCCAGAAGAGGTAAAAAAGACTGAATACAGTACTTTCACCTGCAGGACATTCCCTGAGGACACCAGAGTTCAAGTAATTTACATTAAGAGCTCTCAGATCTTCATCTGCATTACACCTCTCCTCAGACTATCCACTCTCTAGCTTAATTTGTTTATTTCCTAGATGTATTCATATCTGACAAAAAGCCAGGAGTAAATTCTGTGTACCAAGAATTGCTCAGAAACAGAATAGAGAAACAAGAGAGAAAAAGAAAGAAAGAAGAGAAAGAAAGAAAGAAAGAAAGAAAGAAAGAAAGAAAGAAAGAACGAAAGAACAAAAGAAAGAAGAAAGAAAGAAAGAAAGAAAGAAAGAAAGAAGAAAAAGAAAGAAGAAAGAAGAAAAGAAAGAAAGAAAGAAAGAAAGAAAGAAAGAAAGAAAAAGAAAGAAGAAAGAAAAAAGAAAGAAAGAAAGAAAGAAAGAAAGAAAGAAAGAAAGAAAGAAAGAACAATTTAAAACATTATATAAAACTTTAATGATAACAGCAGGTATTAAACTGAAATTTTCATTTGAAAATAAGATACTATTCATTTCCAGTTTTCTCCAAATATTAAACATTGTGCTTTTTATGTCTGTCTTTTGCTATTTTCTGATATCAATTAGTCTATGATACAATGCTCATTCTTTATAAAGTTTTATATTCGTTGTTACTTTCTACTTTGTTACTTTTCAAAACAGTAAAAGTTACACATGTTATTCTCATGAATGTGTCATTAAAGTTCCCCAATCACATTCTTTCCTCAAGTTAGGTTTTCATCAAGCCCTGGGCTACTGAATGTTTAATTCATGCATGATTGGCATAGATTGTCTCATTTAAAATTTGAATAATACATTCTCTTACAATTCAAATTTGTTTTACTACTACTAACATGATAATAATCTAAGTGCATTATCTTATATATAAAATGCAAAGGTTCTAACAAGGAAGAAATTTCAAACAAAAGAATAAATAAAAAATATCCCTACTGTTTCCAGAAATCTATGTAAAATTTAAGTCTAAGTCATTGGTAGCTGCCAACCTTCTTTCCTTTTTAGGTTATACAGCTTTTGGTGAAAAATTCTTTTCTATCTTATTATTCCTATAATAGAAAAAAAAACAAAATATATAAATCATTTCACTCTTATAAAAACTCATGATCTCTTTGAAGACAAATTAAGAACTTCATGTGGAGCCCTGTTCTATGAGGGACATCATTAGTTAAACTCAGAGTCCAATGAAACTATTGACCAAACTTTTGCAAACCAGTAGCATTTTCCTCTATGAGCTAAGAATTAGTGAAGCTAAAAACATAGATGTAAAACAATAAAATCCAAAGTAATGATCACACAAAAAGCTCGACTCTACTTTAGATAAAATCTAGAAAATATATTTCAGCTCCAAAAATATATTTATTTCAGGTAGTCATTATATTTTTGTGAAACATGAAGTCCCTGGTTTCTTTTTATACTAAAATTTGAAAAAATAAGAGGAAACCCTAATTTAAAAAGGAGAAATTCTCCAATACCATGCAAAGTAGACAATCACGTGATACCAAGTTGTCTATTCTTACTCATAAAGGAAACTACCAACATTCAATTTTACACATAAAAACTAGAATAAAGGCACACAGACACCAGTCATTGCTATGGGTATCTAAGTTTTGACTAACGTCATAGATTCAGAAACAATATTGAAGTGATACATTCACTGCACTGGTGTACAAATAAGGTGATTTATCTTAGAATGGGTATGTTGTATAAAAAAGTTCAAAATAATTGGGGCCGGAGTGGTGGCACAAGCAGTAAGGCGTTTGCTAACCGAGGACAAACCATGATTCAATCCCCACCCCACCCCGTGTCCCAGATGGGTCCCCAAGCCAGGTGCAATTTCTGCACGCATAGCCAGGAATAACCCCTGAGCGTCACTGGGTGTGGCCCAAAAAGCAAAAAAAAAAAAAAAAAAAAAAAAAAAACCCTTCAAAATAATTATGAAGATAGGGTCCAGAGGCATGGTGCAGGGCTTAAGGCACGCCCTGGCTTAGGATGGACCGCGGTTTGATCCCCTGGGGTCCCATATGGTCCCCCAAACCAGGGGCGATTTCTGAGCACATAGCTAGGAGTAACCCCTGAGCGTCACTGGGTGTGGCTCCCCAAAAACAAAACAAAACAAAATAATAATAATTACAAAGATTGTGAAGGAATTAAATCTAGAAACCAAGATTTTTGTTCTAATGGGAGTCCTGGACTTCTTATCCAAACTTTCACATAAAAGAAGAGAATTTTTCATATGCCTGCCACTTAAACTTATTTTCCTGTCACATGCAGATGAAACTAATCATAACTAATACATTAGAGAAGGCTAATTGTCTCATTTTATTATAAGCATTCAGAAACAATTATGAAGAACTCCCTTTCATAGGTGTCCCCAAGAGATGACTTCAATATTACATGCATTTCAAGAAGTATAATAGCACCGGATAATGTAATTTATTCAACCAATTTTGTTCTCTCATCCATCTCTTCTGAATCACACAACTGCCTTTTAAGCTTTTAATGTGATATTATAATCATTAAAACTTCTCACAAAGCTTCTAGTTCTGCTTCCAGATATCTAAATGATAGCCCTTTCATGACCACCTGAAGTCAGATGGCTATGTAACTAGCTTGTCCAGTAAAATATGATCAGAGGTAACATATCTAACAGAATATATTAAGACCTCAACATAAAAATTGAAATATTATCTTTATTCCATGGTGGTGATTAAATATCTTTTTCAAGTAGGGGTCTCTGTCATGATTTGTCCCTGAGAAAATTGTTATGAGTTCTTCTGTCAGCCCACCAAAAATACAAAAAAGAACTATAAACATTGTTTATTAGAACATTGATATGCAGGAAGGGAACCATTTCTATAGCAATACTCTGTCCTTACTAACATATATGGGTCTCTAAACAGTTATTATGATCCAAATCATCCTGTGCTTGACTTCTTATAATGAACATATTTAAAGCTTTCTTATTCTGAACAAACTGAAAATTTGAAGTTTCCTTTGTAAAAATGAGTTTCAGTAACTACTGGTTTTCTGATTTCCTTTAAATCCTGCCTTCCTTTTCCAAACACCTTTCTCTCTACCTAATTTATTTTCAAAATACTGCTTCATATAATTTCTTTATTCTTTTTCCAAACATCTACAAAAATAAGCCTAAACTTTATTTTCTACAACAACATCATCTAAATCATCATCTAAATCATGATCATTTGTAAGTACCCTCTAGGTCTAGTTCACAGCAATCTACTGAAAATGCTACCTATAATTATATCAATAACTTCAATGCTACCAATGGTTTCGTTTTTGTAAAAAACTTTTTGACACACTAGCGTTCCTAATGTCACAGCTCCATAAATTTAAGTTAAATATCCCCTTGTTTACATTTGCCTTTTCTCATCTTTTGAAACACATTTCGACATGTACTTTGCTATCAAATTTTCTGATCTTAGTTAAATGCCAATACTCTTCATTTGATCTTTTGTTTACTTTTTTCAAAAATCTTCCTCAGTGAATCATCAATCCCAATACTTTATGTGATTATTTATCAAATTCTTTACCTACAGTAGTTTCCAAATATTATTCAGTATTTATTAACAAACTTCCAAGAGTACTCATTTTTCATAGTTTAGCAGGTATAATCTACTAAAGTTTAAATTGCCTCCTCTACTTTCTACATACCCTACCCAAATATGTTAAAAACACATGATCAGAGACTCTTCTTTCTCCCTATCCATGTCCAAACAGTTTTTCCTGTATAACTTTTGGTCATTTCTTACTTCTTGTTTTAATTCTTTTTGGAAAACATCTTGAATTTTATTGTCATTGTTATTGTATAAGGGACAGAGTTTAACCCATATTTCTATTAAAGTACTATGATCTAAAATACTTTTAATGATAGTATCATGCATACATTAAACACTACAGAACTCTCTCCACAAATGTCCCATATATTTTCCCAGCCCATCCTTTTAATGTCAGGTAAGTTGAATTCTTCAGACTTACTCTTTGGGCCTTTTGTTGTTCTTGAACCATGCATTTTTATGTTCAACATATGAGAGAGATCATCTGCCCTTTCTTCCTGAGTTATTTTACTAAACATGATGCTCTCTATATCCATACATAGTGGTAAATTACATGACTTCCATCTTTTCTATTCATCTTTCCTTAGTTGCATATACTATTTATTAATATATGTATATAATATGCATATTACATATAGAACACAACTTCTTGAATCAATAGTTGGATATTTGGTTGTTTCCATATTTTCACCATTGTACTAAATTCCATAATGAACATAGGTTTACATATATATAATTTTAAAGTATGTGGGGCCAGAGAGATAGCACAGCGATGTTTGCCTTGCAAGCAGCCGATCCAGGACCTAAGGTGGTTGGTTCGAATCCCGGTGTCCCATATGGTTCCCAATGCCTGCCAGGAGCTATTTCTGAGCAGACAGCCAGGAGGAACCCCTGAGCGCAGCCGGGTGTTGCCCAAAATACCAAAAAAAATAATAATTTTAAAGTATACACAAATATAATTTTCACATATATATGTCCTCCTTGATGTTACTTCCTTACAGACCTAAACACCTTCATTGTTTACTCATGTTAATTATTCATTCACAAGACTGCATAAATCATCTCAGTTCTGTATTAGATTATATCATAATTCAAAAAGGAAAAGTAAATTATTCTTGCATCATGAAACCCTCTAAACACAACTTTATACTTTATAGTTTTGTATTATGCAGCAAGTTAGATCATCTATTCTCTTTTTTGTTTTTGTTTTTTGTTTTTTTGTTTTTGGGCCAAACCCAGCATTGCTCAGGGGTTACTCCTGGCTGTCTGCTCAGAAATAGCTCCTGGCAGGCACAGGGGACCATACGGGACACCGGGATTTGAACCAACCACCTTTGGTCCTGGATCGGCTGCTTGCAAGGCAAACACCTCTGTGCTATCTCTCCGGGCCAATTCTCTTAATCCAAAAATTTCAGAACACACATCTCAAATCTATTATATTCCTGGATTTTGTGCTTTCTACATATGTCTCTATAATATTTTATGTTTCTATATTCTTAAAATAATTCATTAACTACTCTTTTTTATTTTCTTGGTATGTATAGAACCTAAAAGAATGGTAGATTATAACATAGTAAATATTTATGTAAAAACATGCATACACAGAGAGATACATTATATATGGATACGCATGCATATTGATTACATGGAATAAAATGCTTATTTATATTATTTTTAGATTATAAAATAAATCTGCTATTTTTCCCTTTTATCTTTACTACAATTTTCCTTTAAGGCAAGTTCTATGTAAAAACTAGACTCCACTATTCATAACAGTTCACATTATCAAAAAGAAAAGCTTTCATTTAGGCAGAAACTATTTCATGTTCTTTTATAGAAGAGGAAAGTCTGTACTAAATTACTTAGGAACAATTTCAGAATGCTGTAAAGTAAAAGCTATAATGAATAACTTGTCCATACTTTGTATGCTGAAACATTTTTGAGCAAATCTTAAAAGCAATGAATAGGGATTTAGTCATGAGACTTTCAGTAAGATTAATGGAACCTTAAATCCCCTGGCGAAGCTTTGAAAATATCCCAAGCGCTATCAGTGATGTCTTTGTGACTTAAAATTTTGACTTTAGTTTCAGGTTTCAGATTTAAGGAAGCAATGGATGTGTTTGATATTGAAAACCTTGTGGCCTCAATTATATAATAACAGAAAATAAGTTTTTTATGATAACCTAGAGAATATTCTACCAGATACTTGAATTCGTATTAAGAGATGGTGGAGTAATCATGCTTCAACTATTTGTAAAGGAAAAATAATCCCTGCTCAGAATGTTTCCTAAATATTCATTTAATTTATTTAAATCAAGATTAAAATTAACCTAATTTATTTTGGTAAAGAATATTAATAGTCAAATTTTAAAGAAAAATGTAGCCATTGTATAGATTCTTAAAACCCCCCAGAGCTTCATTTTTTAACAATAATTAAAGAATAGTCATCGAAAATAGGCTGCATATTTATTACTTTGGACACATTAATGTTATAAAATTATTTTAAATGATCATTACTTTTTGGAAAACATTTTACACAAATATCTTTTTTGTTATTTAAACACATTGATTACATACATGATTGTGTTTGGGTTTCAGTCATGTAAAGAACACCACCCATCACCAGTGCAACGTTCCCATCACCAATGTCCCAAATCTTACTCCTCCACACCCGAAGCCTGCCTGTACTCTAAACAAGTTCTCCATTTCCCTCATACATTCTCATTATTAGGACAGTTCAAAATGTAGATATTTCTCTAACTAAACTCATCACTCTTTGTGGTGATCTTCCTGAGGTGAGCTGGAACTTCCAGCTCTTTTCCCTTTTGTGTCTGAAAATTATTATTGCAAGAATGTCTTTCATTTTTCTTAAAACCCATAGATGAGTGAGAACATTCTGCATTTTTCTCTCTCTCTGAATTATTTCACTCAGCATAATAGATGCAGAGTAAATCCATGTATAGGAAAATTTCATGACTTCATCTCTCCTGACAGCTGCATAATATTCCATTGTGTGTATGTACCACAGTTTCTATAGTCATTCGTCTGTTGAAGGGCATCTTGGTTGTTTCCAGAGTCTTGCTATGATAAATAGTGCTGCAATGAATATAGGTGTAAGGAAGGGGTTTTTGTATAGTATTTTTGTGTTCCTAGGGTATATTCCTAGGAGTGGTATAGCTGGATAGTATGGGAGCTCGATTTCCAGTTTTTGGAGGAATCTCCATATTGCTTTCCATAAAGGTTGAACTAGATGGCATTCCCACCAGCAGTGGATAAGAGTTCCTTTCTCTCCACATCCCCGCCAACACTGTTTATTCTCATTCTTTGTGATGTGTGCCATTCTCTGTGGTGTGAGGTGGTATCTCATCATTGTTTTGATTTGCATCTCCCTGATGATTAGTATGTGGAGCATTTTTTTATGTGTCTTTTGGCCATGTGTATTTCTTCTGTGTCAAAGTGTCTGTCCATTTCTTCTCCCCATATTTTGATCGGATTAGATGTTTTTTTCTTGTAAAGTTCTGTCAGTGCCTTGTATATTTTAGAGATTAGCCCCTTATCTGATGGGTATTGGGTGAATAGTTTCTCCCACTCAGTGGTGGCTTTTGTATCCTGGGCACTATTTTCTTTGAGGTGCAGAAGCTTCTCAGCTTAATATATTCCCATCTGTTAAGCTCTGGTTTCACTTGCTTGGAGAGTGGTTTCCTCCTTGAATATGCCTGTAGTCTCAATGTCCTGGAGTGTTTACCTATGTGTTGTTCTATATATCTTATGGTTTCAGGTTTGATATCGAGGTTTTCATCCATTTGGATTTTACCTGCGCGCATGATGTTAGCTGGGGATGTAAGTTCAATTTTTTGCAAGTGGCTATCCAGTTCTGCCAACAACATTTGTGGAAGAGGCTTTCCCTGCTTCACTTAGGATTTCCTGCTCCTTTATCAAAAATTAGGTGATTGTATGTCTGGGGAACATTTTCTGAGTATTCAAGCCTATTCCACTGATCTGAGGGCCTGTCCTTATTCCAATACCATGCTGTTTTGATGACTATTGCTTTGTAGTAAAGTTTAAAGTTGGGAAAAGTAATTCCTCCCATATTCTTTTTCCCTATGATTGCTTTAGCTATTCTAGGGTGTTTATTGTTCCAAACAAATTTAAAAAGTACCTGATCCACTTCTTTGAAGAATGTCATGGGTATCTTTAGAGGGATAGCATTAAATCTGTATAATGCCTTGGGGAGTATTGCCATTTTGATGATGTTAATCTTGCCAATCCATGAGCAGGGTATGTGTTTCCATTTCCGCGTGTCCTCCCTTATTTCTTGAGCAGAGTTTATAGTTTTCTTTGTATAGGTCCTTCACATTTTTAGTCAAGTTGATTCCAAGATATTTGAGTTTGTGTGGCACTAATGTGAATGGGGTTATTTTCTTAATGTCCATTTCTTCCTTATTACTATTGGTGTATAGAAAGGCCATTGATTTTTGTGTGTTAATTTTGTAGCCTGCCACCTTGCTATATGAATCTATTGTTTCTTGAAGCTTTTTGATAGAGTCTTTAGGGTTTTCTAAGTAGAGTATCATGTCATCTACAAACAGTGAGAGCTTGATTTTTTCCTTTCCTATCTGGATTTCCTTGACATCTTTTTCTTGCCTAATCACTATAGCATGTACTTCCAGTGCTATGTTGAATAGGAGTGGTGAGAGAGGATAGCCTTGTCTTGTGCCAGAACTTAGAAGGAAGGCTTTTAGTTTTTCTCCATTGAGGATAATATTTGCCACTGTTTTGTGGTAGATGGCCTTAACAATATTGAGAAAGGTTCCTTCCATTCCCATCTTGCTGAGAGTTTTGATCAAGAATGTGTGTTGGACCTTATCAAATGCTTTCTCTGCATCTATTGATATGATCATGTGGTTTTTAATTTTCTTGTTGTTGATGTTCTGTATTATGTTGATAGACTTACGGATGTTAAACCATCCTTGTATTCCTGAGATGAAACCTACTTGATCGTAGTGGATAATCTTCATTTTTTTTTATACTTTTTTTTTCTCTTCTTTTCTTTCTTTATGTGCTCTGCCATGTTTCTTTTTTTTTTTAATTTATTTAAACACCTTAATTACATACATGATTGTGTTTGGGTTTCAGTCATGTAAAGAACACCACCCATCACCAGTGCAACATTCCCATAACCAATGTCCCAAGTCTCCCTTCGCCCCTCCCGACCCCCGCCTGTACTCTAGACAGGCTCTCCATTTTCGTCATACATTCTCATTATTAGGACAGTTCAAAATGTAGTTATTTCCCTAACTAAACTCATCACTCCTTGTGGTGAGCTTCCTGAGGTGAGCTGGAACTTCCAGCTCTTTTCTCTTTTGTGTCTGAAAATTATTATTTCAAGGGTGTCTTTCATTTTTCTTAAAAACCATAGATGAGTGAGACCATTCTGCGTTTTTCTCTCTCTCTCTGACTTATTTCACTCAGCATAATAGATTCCGTGTACATCTATGTATAGGAAAATTTTATGACTTCATCTCTCCTGACAGCTGCATAATATTCCATTGTGTATATGTACCACAGTTTCTTTAGCCATTCGTCTGTTGAAGGGCATCTTGGTTGTTTCCAGAGTATTGCTATGGTAAATAGTGCTGCAATGAATATAGGTGTAAGGAAGGGGTTTTTGTATTGTATTTTTGTGTTCCTAGGGTATATTCCTAAGAGTGGTATTGCTGGATCGTATGGGAGCTCGATTTCCAGTTTTTGGAGGAATCTCCATATCGCTTTCCATAAAGGTTGAACTAGATGGCATTCCTACCAGCAGTGGATAAGAGTTCCTTTCTCTCCACATCCCCGCCAACACTGTATATTCTCATTCTTTTTGATGTGTGCCATTCTCTGTGGTGTGAGGTGGTATCTCATCATTGTTTTGATTTGCATCTCCCTGATGATTATTGATGTGGAACATTTTTCATGTGTCTTTTGGCCATGTGTATTTCTTCTTTGTCAAAGTGTCTGTTCATTTCTTCTCCCCATTTTTTGATGGGGTTAGATGTTTTTTTTCTTGTAAAGTTCTGTCAGTGCCTTGTATATTTTGGAGATTAGCCCCTTATCTGATGGGTATTGGGTGAATAGTTTCTCCCACTCAGTGCGGGGCTCTTGTATCCTGGGCACTATTTCCTTTGAGGTGCAGAAGCTTCTCAACTTAATATATTCCCATCTGTTAATCTCTGCTTTCACTTGCTTGGAGAGTGCAGTTTCCTCCTTGAAGATGCCTGTAATGTCCTGGACTGTTTTGCCTATGTGCTGTTCTATATAACTTATGGTTTTGGGGCTGATATCGAGGTCTTTAATCCATTTGGATTTTACTTCGTACATGATGTTAGCTGGGGGTCTAAGTTCAATTTTTTGCAAGTGGCTATCCAGTTGTGCCAACACCACTTGTTGAAGAGGCTTTCCCTGCTCCATTTAGGATTTCCTGCTCCTTTATCAAAAATTAGGTGGTTGTATGTCTGGGGAACATTTTCTGAGTATTCAAGCCTATTCCACTGATCTGAGGACCTGTCCTTATTCCAATACCATGCTGTTTTGATAACTGTTGCTCTGTAGTACAGTTTAAAGTTGGGGAAAGTAATTCCTCCCATATTCTTTTTCCCAATGATTGCTTTAGCTATTCGAGGGTGTTTATTGTTCCAAATGAATTTCAAAAGTGTCTGATCTACTTCTTTGAAGAATATCATGGGTATCTTTGGAGGGATGGCATTAAATCTGTATAATGCCTTGGGGAGTATTGCCATTTTGATGATGTTATTCCTGCCAATCCATGAGCAGGGTATGCATTTCCATTTTCGTGTATTGTCTCTTCTTTCTTGGAGCAGAGTTTTATAGTTTTCTTTGTATAGGTCCTTCACATATTTAGTCAAGTTGATTCCAAGATATTTGAGTTTGTGTGGCACTATTGTGAATGGGGTTGTTTTCTTAATGTCCAATTTATCCTTCTTACTGTTGGTGTATAGAAAGGCCATTGATTTTTGTGTGTTAATTTTGTAGCCTGCCACCTTGCTATATGAGTCCATTGTTTCTAGAAGCTTTTTGATAGAGTCTTTAGGGTTTTCTAAGTAAAGTATCATGTCATCTGCAAACAGTGAGAGCTTGACTTCTTGCTTTCCTATCTGGATTCCCTTGATATCCTTTTCTTGCCTAATCGCTATAGCAAGTAATTCCAGTGCTATGTTGAATAGGAGTGGTGAGAGAGGACAGCCTTGTCTTGTGCCAGAATTTAGAGGGAAGGCTTTCAGTTTTTCTCCATTGAGGATAATATTTGCCACTGGCTTGTGGTAAATGGCCATCATTATATTGTGAAAGATTCCCTCCATTTCCATCTTGCTGAGAGTTTTGATCAAGAATGTGTGTTGGACCTTATCAAATGCTTTCTCTGCATCTATTGATATGATCATGTGGTTTTTATTTTTCTTGTTATTGATGTTGTGCATTATGTTGATAGATTTACGGATGTTAAACCAGCCTTGCATTCCTGGGATGAAACCTACTTGATCATAGTGGATGATCTTTTTAACGAGGCATTGAATCCTATTTGCCAGGATTTTGTTGAGGATCTTTGCATCTGCATTCATCAGTGATATTGGTCTGTAATTTTCTTTTTTGGTAGCGTCTCTGTCTGGTTTAGGTATCAAGGTGATGTTGGCTTCATAAAAGCTATTTGGAAGTGTTTCTGTTTGTTAAATTTCATGAAAGAGTCTTGCCTAGATTGGCAGTAGTTCCACTTGGAAAGTTTGATAGAATTCATTAGTGAATCCATCTGGACCTGGGCTTTTGTTTTTCGGCAGACATTTGATTACTGTTTTAATTTCATCAATGGTGATGGGGGTGTTTAGATATGCTACATCCTCTTCCTTCAACCATGGAAGATTATAAGAGTCCAAGAATTTATCCATTTCTTCCAGGTTCTCATTTTTAGTGGCATAGAGTTTCTCAAAGAAGTTTCTGATTACCTTTGAATCTCTGTCATATCAGTAGTGATCTCTCCTTTTTCATTCCTGATACGAGTTATCAAGTTTCTCTCTCTCTTTCTTTGTTAGGTTTGCCAGTGGTCTATCAATCTTGCTTATTTTTTCAAAGAACCAACTTTTGCTTTCGTTGATCTTTCGGATTGTTTTTTGAGATTCCACTTCGTTGATTTCTGCTCTCAGCTTTGTTATTTCCTTCTGTCTTCCTATTCTTGGGTCCTTTTGTTGAGCATTTTCTAGTTCTATTAGCTATGTCATTAAGCTACTCAGGTAAGCTTCTTCTTCCTTCCTGATGTGTGCTTGCAAAGCTATAAATTTTCCTCTCAGTACTGCTTTTGCTGTGTCCCATAAGTTCAGATAGTTTGTGTCTTTATTGTCATTTGTTTCCAGGAACCTTATGATTTCCTCCTTGATTACATCTCGGACCCACTGGTTATTGAGCATGAGGCTGTTTAACTTCCAGGTGTTAAAGTGTTTCTTCTGAGTCCCTTTGGAGTTCACAAATAATTTCAGAGCCTTGTGGTCAGCGAAGGTAGTCTGCAAAATTTCTATCCTCTTGATCTTTTGGAGGTATGTTTTATGTGCCAGCATGTAGTCTATCCTGGAGAATGTCCCATGTACATTGGAGAAGAATGTGTATCCAGGTTTCTGGGGATGGAGTGTCCTATATATATCCACTAGGCCTCTTTCTTCCATTTCTCTCCTCAGGTCTAGTATATTCTTGTTGGGTTTCAGTCTGGTTCACCTGTCCAGTGTTGACAATGCCGTGTTAAGGTCCCCCACAATTATTGTGTTGTTGTTGATATTATTTTTCAGATTTGTCAACAGTTGTATTAAATATTTTGCTGGCCCCTCATTCGGTGCATATATGTTTAGGAGAGTGAATTCTTCCTTATCTACTTACCCCTTGATTAATATAAAATGTCCATCTTTGTCCCTTACAACCTTCCTGAGTATAAAGTTTGCATTAACTGATATTAGTATGGCCACTCCAGCTTTTTTATGGGTGTTTTTTGCTTGGATAATTTTTCTCCAGCCTTTTATTTTGAGTCTATGTTTGTTCTGACTATTCAGGTGCGTTTCTTGTAGGCAGCAGAAGGTTGGATTGTGTTTTTTGATCCATTTAGCCACTCTGTGTCTCTTAACTGGTGCATTTAGTCCATTGATGTTGAGAGAAAGAATTGTCCTGGGATTTAACGCCATCTTTATTTCAAAATTTGGTGGGTCTTTTGGGTAGTCTTGTCTTAGATTAGGTCTTTCAGTTTTTCTCTTAAGACTGGTTTTGTGTCTGTGAAGTTTCTGAGATGTTTTTTGTCTGTGAAGCCATGTATTCTTCCGTCAAACCGGAAAGTGAGTTTTGCTGGGTATAGTATTCTGGGTGAAGCATTCATTTCATTCAGTCTTGTCACAATATCCCACCACTGGTTTCTGGCCTTGAGTGTTTCTGGTGACATGTCTGCTATAAATTTCAAAGATGCTTGATTGACTGTATTTTCCCCTTCTGATCTTGCTGTTTTCAGAATTCTGTCTGTATCTGTGGGATTCATCATTGTGACTAGGATGTGTCTTGGGGTATCTTTTCTGGGGTCTCTTTTGGTTGGTACTCTTCGAGCATGTAGGATTTGATCACATATATTCTTTAGCTCTGGAAGTTTCTCTTTAATGATGTTCTTGACCATTGATTCTTCCTGGAAATTTTCTTCCTGGGTATCTGGGACTCCAATGATTCTTAAGTTGTTTCTGTTGATCTTATCATAGACTTCTATTTTCATCTGTTCCCATTCTTTGACTAATTTTTCCATTGTCTGTTCATTTGCTTTAAGTTTTTTGTCCAATCTCTCCTGCTATATGGAATTGTTATGTATCTCATCTTCCACAGCACCAAGTCTATTCTCAGCTTCTGATACCCTGTCCCAGAGCTTATCCATTTTGTCAATTACTTCGTTTACTGACTTTTTCAGGCCTGTTAGTTGACATGTTATTTCAGTTTGGAGTTTTGTGATTTCTGTCTTCATATTTTCTTGGTTCTTATTAGTGTTCTGTTCAACTCGATCCATGGTTTCTTGGAGTTCGTTGAGCATCTTCCATATTGCTAGTCTAAAGTCCTTATCTGAGAGGTTGATTAGTTGGTTGGTCATTATCTGGTCCTCAGAATTGTCATCTTCATTCTCTATGTCTGATGCTGGCCTGCGTTGTTTCCCCATTGTCACACTTGTATTGTGGGTTTTTCTACGTGTTGGTGGTATGTATCTCATCTTCCACAGCACCAAGTCTATTCTCAGCTTCTGATACCCTGTCCCAGAGCTTATCCATTTTGTCATTCACTTCGTTTACTGACTTTTTCAGGCCTGTTAGTTGCATGTTATTTCAGTTTGGAGTTTTGTGATTTCTGTCACACTTGTATTGTGGGTTTTTCTACGTGTTGTGGTGGTATTCATTTTCTATATGATGCAGGCAGCACTCTCGTCTGGCTCCTCCTTTTCTGGATGGGCTGACTTGCCTCTAAGGGAGGGGAGTCCTCCGTGGATGAAGCCTCACACTGGGTCAAATCTTAGGCCCGAGCATGCAACAGAGAAGACAGTCTGGAGAGAAATGTTTGCTTCTGTGATATAGCACCGTTCTTAGTGTAATTTTTCCCTTCTTGTTGCAATGGAGTTCTTTCCTTAGAAAGAGTGCACGGCCGCGTAGCGAAGCGGAGCGGCCGTGCTCCTCTGAGCCTCTTTTTGCCCCACTCGCAAGAGTTTCACGCAAGAGGACAGTAGACAGACATAGACAGGTCACACTCACAGTTTTTCACAGTTGGGCCCCACTGGGCCAGTGTACTTTCGCCGATTTTCCCCGCCTGGTGTCACACACAGGGAGCCGGCTATTGCAAAGCTTAGCCGGTTTTCATGCTCTGTAGTCTCTCCCTGAAAATGGCGTCTGGGCGAGCGAGGTTTCTGGAGCCTCTTTTTGCCCCACTCACAAGAGTTTGACGCAAGAGGACAGTAGACAGACATAGACAGGTCACACTCACAGTTTTTCACAGTTGGGCCCCACTGGGCCAGTGTACTTTCGTGGATTTTCCCCGCCTGGTGTCACACACAGGGAGCCAGCTTTTGCAAAGCTTAGCCGGTTTTCATGCTCTGTAGTCCCTCCGTGAATATGGCGTCTGGGCGAGCGAGGTTTCTGGAGCCTCTTTTTGCCCCACTCGCAAGAGTTTCACGCAAGAGGACAGTAGACAGACATAGACAGGTCACACTCACAGTTTTTCCAGATAATCTTCTTAATGAGGCATTGCATCCTATTTGCCAGGAATTTTTTGAGGATCTTTGCATCTGAATTCATCAGTGATATTGGTCTGTAATTTTATTTTTTCATAGCATCTCTGTCTGGCTACATAAAAGCTATTTGGAAGTGTTTCTATTTGTTCAATTTCATGAAAGAGTCTTGCCAGGATTGGTAGTAGTTCCTCTTGGAAAGTTTGAAATAATTCATTAGTGAATCCATCTGGGCCTGGGCTTTTGTTTTTTGGCAGACATTTGATTACCGTTTTAATTTAATTGATGGATATGGGGGTGTTTAGATATGCTACATCCTCTTCCTTCAACCGTGGAAGATTATAAGAGTCCAAGAATTTATCCATTTCTTCCAGGTACTCATTTTTACTGTCCTAGTTTCTTAAAGTAGTTTCTGATTACCATTTGAATCTCTGCCATATCAGTAATGATCTCTCTTTTTTCATTCTGATACGAGTTATCAAGTTTGTATCTTTATTGTCATTTGTTTCCAGGAAACTTTTGATTTCCTCCTTGATTTCATCTAGGACCCATTGTTTATTCAGTATGAGGCTGTTTAACTTCCAGGTGTTAAATTTTTTCTTCTGAGTTCCTTTGGAATTCATAAATAATTTCAGAGCCTTGTGCTCAGCGAAGGTAGTCTGCAAAATTTCTATCCTCTTGATATTATACGTTTTAAGTGCCAGCATGTAGTTTACCCTGGAGAATGTCCAATGTACATTGGAGAAGAATGTGTATTCAGGTTTCTGGGGATGGAGTGTCTTATATATATCCACTAGGCCTCTTTCTTCCATTTCTCTCCTCAGGTCTAGTATATTCTTGTTGGGTTTCAGTCTGGTTGACCTATCCAGTGTTGACAAAGCCATGTTGAGGTCCCCCACAGTTATTGTGTTGTTATTGATATTATTTTTCAGATTTTTCAACAGTAGTATTAATATTTTGCTGGCCCCTCATTCGGTGCATATATGTTTAGGAGAGTCATTTCTTCTTGCTCTACATACCCCTTGATTAATATAAAATGTCTATCTCTGTCCCTTACAACCTTCCTGACTATAAAGTTTGCATTATTTGATATTAGTATGGCCACTCCATCTTTTTTATGGGTGTTGTTTGCTTGGATAACTTTTCTCCAGCCTTTTATTTTGAGTCTATGTTTGTTCTGACTATTCAGGTTGGTTTCTTGTAGGCTACAGAAGGTTGGATTGAGTTTTTTGATCCATTTAGCCACTCTGTGTCTCTTAACTTGTGCATTTAGTCCATTAATGTTGAGAGAAAGAATTGTCCTGGGATTTAATGCCATCTTTATATCAAAATTTGGTGTGTGTTTTGGTTAGTCTTGTCTTAAATTAGGTCTTTCAGTTTTTCTCTTAAGACTGGTTTTGAGTCTGTAAAGTTTTTTGTCTGTGAAACTATGTATTCTTCCGTCAATCTGGAAAGTGAGTTTTGCTGGGTACAGTATTCTAGGTGAAGCATTCATTTCATTCAGTCTATTCACAATATACCACCACTGCTTTCTGGCCTTGAGTGTTTCTGGTGACAGGTCTGCTGTAAATCTCAAGGATCCTTGTTTGAACGTAATTTCCCCTTTTGATCTTGCTGCTTTCAGAATTCTGTCTCTATCTGTGGGATTTGTCATTGTGACTAGGATGTGTCTTGGGGTGGTTTTTCTGGGGTCTCTTTTGGTTGGTACTCTTTGAGCATGCAGTATTTGATCACATATATTCTTTAGCTCTGGAAGTTTCTCTTTTATGATGTTCTTGACTATTTATTTTTCCTGGAAATTTTCTTCCTAGGTCTCTGGGACTCCAATGATTCTTAAGTTGTTTCTGTTGAGCTTATCATAGACTTCTATTTTCATCTGTTCCCATTCTTTGACTAATTTTTCCATTGTCTCTTCATTTGCTTTAAGTTTTTTTTTCCAATCTCTCCTGCTGTATGGAATTGTTATGTATCTCATCTTCCACAGCACCAAGTCCATTCTCAGCTTCTGATACCCTGTCCCAGAGCTTATCCATTTTGTCATTCACTTTGTTTACTGAGTTTTTCAGGCCTGTTAGTTGACATGTTATTTCAATTTGGAGTTTTGTGATTTCTGTCTTCATATTTTCTTGGTTCTTATTAGTGTTCTGTTCAACTCGATCCATGATTTCTTTGAGTTTATTGAGTATCTCCCATATTGCTACTCTAAAGTCCTTATCTGAGAGGTTGATTAGTTGGTTGGTCATTATCTGGTCATCAGAATTGTCATCTTCATTCTCTATGTCTGATGCTGGCCTGCGTTGTTTCCCCATTGTCACACTTGTATTGTGTGTTTTTCTACATGTTGTGGTGTTATTCATTGGCTATATAATGCAGGCAGCACACTCCTCTGGCTCCGCCACTTCTGCATGGGCCAACTTACCTCCAAGGGATGGAAGTCCTCTGTGGATGAAGCCTCACACAGGATCAAATCTTAGGCCAGAGAAGACAGTCTGGAGAGAAATGCTTGCTTCTTTGATCCAGCACAGTTTTTAGTGTGATTTTTTTTTCTTGTTGCAATGGTGTTCTTTTCTTAGAAAGATCACACGGCTGCGTAGCATAGCAGAGCAAAGTGCTCTACTGGAGTCTCTTTTCAGCCCATTCCCAAGAATTTCACGCAACTGAATAGTAGAAAGACATACACAGGCAGCACTCACAATTTTTCACAGTCTTGCCCCACTGGACAGGCGTAGTTTCGTGAATTTTCCCAGCCTGATGTCACAAACAGTGGACCCGGCTTCTGCAAAGCATAGCCGGTTTTCACGTTATGGAGTCCCGCCCTGAAATTGGCCTCTGGGAGAGCTAGTTTTCTGGAGCCTCTTTTCAGCCCACTCCCAAGAGGTTCACGCAACAGGATAGTAGACAGACACACACAGGCAGCACTCAGTTTTTCACAGTCGGGCCCCACTGGGCAGGTGTATTTTCCTATACAGATATCTTTAAGAAGAAAAAATTATTGGAATAATTTCCCTTAGTGAGAAATTCTAATTCTTTTAGAATATAAATATGAATATTTAGAAAACTTATACTAGATTTAATTACAAAAATTTTGTTTGAATAATCAAAACTATTAGAAGTTTTCTGAAACTGGCCTTTCCTTTCAAGAACCTTCTGCATCACAAATAGTATTCCTACATTTGAAGACACAATCTGCCAACTGCCCTGTTTGTGGAATTCCAGTTCCATCTCAGTTAAATTTTCAACATAGTCGATTATATATCATTAAAAATTCGCATTCTAACTGTGGTACATATACACAATGGAATATTATGCAGCCGTCAGGACAGATGAAGTCATGAAATATTTCTATACATATATGTAGATGGAATCTATTATGCTGAATGTAATAAGTTAGATGGAGAGAGATAGAAGCAGAATAGTCTCACTCATCTATGGGTTTTAAGAAAAATGAAAGACATTCTTGCAATAATTTTCAGAGACAGAAGAGAGGAGGGCTGGAAGTTCCAGTTCACTACATGAAACTCACCACAAAGAGTGATGAGAGCAGTTAGAGAGATAACTACATTGAGAAATATCATAACAATGTGAATGAATGAGGGAAGTAGAAAGCCTGTCTAGAATACAGTTGGGGTGGGAGGAGAGAGATTTTGGGACATTGGTGATGGGAATGTTGCATTGGTGAAGGGGGATGTTCTTTACATGACTGAAACCCAACCACATCATGTTTGTAATTAAGGTGTTTAAATAAAGATATTTTAAAAAATCACATTCTAAAATTCTCATTCTTTTATCTCTTTAGGAGCTGGAATATATTAATACTTAGTTTTTCCATATAATATTATTATACCTCTTTTACATCCGCAAAAAAATATCTAAAAAACTTTCCTAACACTATGCTCCCATTAACTAAATGTTAAACAAATTTAAGAGCAAAATTCATTAAAGAAATTCCAACAGCCAAAAAAAAGTAAGAGAATATATTGGGAACTATAATATTTATCTCCATAGAGAAAAGGAATCATATTTGTTTTAAATAGAAAATCCTTATTTTAAAAAAAATAAAAGCAAGCTACAATCTAGGCATTTTACATTTTGATTCATAAAGAAAATTAGAGTATGCAAAGGTATTAATATTTCCCTTTTTAATCAGTAGAACTCTGTTTTAGGAAGACAATCAAGTTCCCAGTTGAACTTAAAATAGTTTTTTAACACATTATCACTTAATAAACTAGATATTCAATAAGGGCCGGAGAGATAGCATGGAGTTAAGGCATTTGTCTTTCATGCAGAAGGATGGTGGTTCGAATCCCGGCATCCCATATGGTCCCTTGAGCTTGCCAGGAGCGATTTCTGAGCATAGAGCCAGGAGTAACCCTTGAATGCTGCCGGATGTGACACAAAAACCAAATAAATAAATAAATAAATAAATAAATAAATAAATAAATAAATAAATAAAAAGGTGTTCAATAAAGCTCTTGGAAATCAAACAGAAAGCTTCCATAATAAGAGTCTACTACACCATTGTGGATAAAATTTACTATAACAATACAAATTTAATGTTAGGGTCAGAAGTTGAAGGACAAAACCGCACAATTGGAGTAAAGCTAAACAAAACTTTAATTTGTCTACTCACAGTCTCCAAACTGACAAGGTTAGAGTTCTCTCTCTCAAGAGAAGCTCCCAGCCCAAAGTCATGAGGAAGTTTATATAGAGGTGGAGTGTATAGAAGATCTAGTTTTGGGTTGATCTTTAAAATGATTGGCTATTTGGGCAGTAGCAATGGCACAACTGGAGGCCTTACCTTGCATTCAATTCCCAACATCAGGAGTGACTTTTGAGCTCAGAGTCAGTAGTAACCCCTGAGCACTGCCAGGTTTGTCCCATAAACACAACAACAAAATGATTAGCTATTGTCTAGGGATACCTTCCTACTGCTTCCTTGTGTGCTTTTCCTATAGGCTACCTGATATGTCCAGATAGCATGGGACAGTGTTAATGGAAATTGGCTTGATGAAACCTAGAATGTGCCTTATACAATATGGTCCTTACAAAATGGCATTCCTTCTTGTTCAGAGCCTAAGAAAAGCCTGCCGTTTGGCCTTTACAAAATGGCTTCCCTCCTTGGTCAGAACCCAGGACCCCACAGTTAAGACTATATTAATATATATTTGTTTTTTCTTAAAATGTGAGTATAATGTATTTGAGAATGATAATATCTCTAAGCTCCGGTTTCATGCAGAAATTCAAAGTGTTCCATAAGGAAACAAAGTTGAAGTGGTAAAAAAGCTTCCTGAATTTCTGGAGTACAGAGAGTATGAGAAACAAGGAAGAGAAATGCTAGAGAAGGAAGAATGATCTCTCTGAGACATTCCTCTGAAAAATAGTAAATGAATGAATAATCATATGTTGCTGTGAGACAGAAAAATAGACCCACAATTAGATGTGCAATGCCTACTAGGGAAAGTTTGCATCTTATATTGAGAGAGTACTAAGGATGCCACGGTACCTGCTACTTTTTAACCACTAGTCCTGGGGGCCAAACTATATTACAATAAGTTTTGCTGTGAAAAATATAGTGTAAACCCAAAGTGTGTTATAAATTGACACAAGAATTAGAGAATTCAAATGGATAATACAAAATTAGGATTTTAAAATTATGTGAATAGTTGTTAATCTATTCCTATATTGGAGAGAGATAGGGAAGGGAAGCAAGGCAGAAAGAGAGAGAACTAATCTTTCTCTCTTTTATATCTATATAGCTGTCATTTTTATTGTTGTATGTGTTCACATATGTTTTATTATAATAAGAACATATGTCTTTATGGAGAGCTAGTGAATATAGAGTAGTTATTTCAGGCAGACATTTTCAAGATTCTAATAATGTTATTATTTTGATATTGGTGACTTGAAAGAGGAAGGAATGTTTTTCTACAGATGTATATTGGAAACAGTTTTCTTTTCTAACATACCTTTAAACTTTAGGAAAATTATTAAGTCTCTGTTTTGGAATGTTTATTTCAGTATATATTCTTTACATTTGTTCAGTCAAGTGAATTTTTAAAAAGTAACATGTTAGTGTAATTCTAAAAAAATTCACTAATTACGAAACAGGAAAAAATTTTGTACATACCCTCAATATATTTAAATAACTTTTAGAAGATGCCGAATTTTTATCAAAAAATATACAGAGGTACTTTTAGAAAATTGATGATAAAAATTAATATGTATAGACTTGTCTAAGATGCTAAGACAAATTATATAATTGAGTCCTAACTTCTTTTGGTTTGGTTATGACATTTTACCCAACTGTCAAATTTTCTCTAGGCACACATCACATAAAACAAGAAAGATGTTTAATTTACAATATATTGTATTGTTTCTAAAACATATTGAAGTATTCTTCCTAGGTTCACAAAAATGGAACCGTTATCTTGGACTTTATAGTTGGTATGATTCAAGTAGTTTAGATATAGAGTAAATGATTAAATGTCAACTTTAATAATACTGAAAATGAATTCTCAGGAGTCACATACTGTGAACCATTTATTTTTTAAACTAAATTTTAGACTTAAAATTCACCTAAAATGTTTTAAATATTTAAATCTCTGAGTCCTTTAAGTTAAATTCTTGTTTTACTAGACAGGATCCAAAGTAAAGTACTGCCAATCTTAATACTCAGAGTAATGAGAACCAATTTGGTGGGAACAAGAGCACATGCCTGAAGTTGGCTTGACTAAGATATATTAAACTGAATACTTACATGATGTGATTTTGATTTGCAAATAGCATTATAGTGACTTTTGCACATCTCCAGCGTTTACCTATTTGTCTAGAAATTTTATGATACTCTTTGTCGGATTACAACTTGTTTTATCCTAAACAAAGAACTCCCCTGGCTCCTAGCCCCTCCCTCTGTACCCCCTTTTTATATGTAAAAGGCATACCTAGGGGCCTGAGTCATAGCATGAAGGTAGGAAGTTTGGCCTGCATGCAGAAGGTCGGTAGTTCAAATCCCATCATCCCATATGGTCCCCGAGCCTGCCAGGAGTGATTTCTGAGCATAGAGTCGGGAGTAACCCCTGAGCACTGCCTGGTGTGACTCAAAAACAAAAACAAAAACGAAAAAAAAGGCATACCTAGAGTGAAATAGCTCAAGATAAGTCTTTTCTCTGCACTCTCTACTCTGCCTATCCCGGTTACACTTAATAAAAATTGTTGGTTTGGGGGCGGGCAGATCAATCATGAGGTTGAAAACTTCAGGAAGTCTATTGGAAGACACTTTGGCCTGGTTTGTTTGCTGTATCAACCCTGTCTCAGACCCGTATCCCCAGGGTTGGAATACAGCTTGTGGAACATCACATCAGCCAACCTTCCCAGAACAACAAGTGTGTTCAGAAGTTACCACTGGCTCTATACTTAGGAGTTACAACTAATGGTGCTCCCAGAACCATATGGAATGCTGGGGAATATCGAATCGAAGTCGACCAGATGCAAAACAAACTTCCTACCCAATGTGCTATCGCTCTGGTCCCTACTGCTAACTTTTTAATGTGTAATAATATCTTTCAGAAGAAATTAAGTCTATCATAATTGATTTCTGTGTCTTTTACATAAAAAATATCAGAAACAATTAACCATCTATTAAATTTTATGTAAAGCAAGATAAAGAGATCTAAGAAGTTTAGTTAGTGAGTCTTATTTTAAACCATATATTTTTACACCATTTTTTATTTGTTTGTTTTGGGTATACACCTAGTGAGGCTCAGGATTTACTCCTGGGTCTGCACTCAGAGATTACCACTGGCAGGAGTTACTCCAGTCAGGATACCAGTTATTAAATCCAGGTAAATTGCATGCAAGGTAAGTCCTAGCTGCTTGCATTAGTTCTCTGACCCAAGTTTTATTTTTTCTTAGTCATAATCTTAGATGTAGGGAAGTATTTTAATAGTCTACATGTGATATAGGGGATAATACCATTCTGCAAACAAAGCCTGTTCAATATCTTCAAGCATGTGATAAAATTAACCTCTATCTGGATGTGAGTTGCTAGTAGAAGTTATATGCTTCACAAAAGCCTTGAATTTCCATGTTTTCAAGTAAATCTATCTACTATATCTGTAAATATTAAAAGGTGCCACTTGTTTTGCAAGGACCCTGACTTCAGTGTAATACTTGTTTCCACAGAAATCAAACAAGTGCAGTGATCCTCCTATCCAGTAACATAAGGCTTGATTAATATGAACTAAAGCCCAGAAAATCTTAAACAATGATTAATAAACACATGAAGATATATAATGATTATTTCAAATGACCCTGTTGATCTATATTTTTATAATTTCAGTTGCCTTTTGTGTTCTAACAAAACAAAATATGTATATGTGCTTTAATCTGCAAGGAACCAGACTAAGATTGTCGGTGGGAAAACAGGAGACCCTGTTGAAAGGAGGTCACATTGGTGGTGGGATTGGTGCTTGACCATTTAATGCTTGAAGTGACTTTTGTTTTTGTTTTTCTGGGCCACACCCTGTGACACTCAGGTGTTACTCCTGCTATGCGCTCAGAAATCGCTCCTGGCTTGAGGGACCATATGCGACGATGGGGGATTGAACCACGGTCTAGGCTAGCTCTGGCAAGGTAGATGCCTTCCCGCTCAAGGCCACTGCTCAGGCCCCTGAAGTGATTATTATTAACACGTATTATGAATCCTGGTTAATCATGGTGCTATAATAAAATAAATTTTAAGTAAAGTACACTTGCATCATAGACATTTGCTATATGAAGCATAAGAGCAAACACTAAAAGAGTTGAAAGAACAAAAGAAACCCTCTAGTAATGTTCACAGACGTTCAAGATGCACATTTTTTCCATAACAGAAAATAAGTTCATGGGGCCAGAGCAGTTACTCAGGAGTAACCCCTGAGTGTCACTGGGTATAGCCTATAAACCAAAAATAAATTTTTTAAAGATAAAAAGAAAATAATTTCAAGAGTACATATGAGTGTATAGGTAGTAAGAGATGGGAGTGAGGATTATGATCAAAGGGCTTTTATATTTTTATGAATGTATATATAATTAATAAATATTAATATGTTTATATAATATGTATTCTTATGGATATTTTATATCTCTAGTTGATGTCTAAATATGAAATTGACAATGCATGTTTTGAGGAGTATCAATGTCTATTGAATATTGGGATAAAAGATATGCATAAGATCAAGAATTTCTAGTGGATGATAAGGGTAGCAAAAGTTAATATTTATTCAGGCCCAACACTACACAGCACATCACTGTAGAGCTACCTGAAATACATGCTGTGGAACTGAGTGTTGGGCAAGGTGTCATGCTGGAGATCGATCTCAGATCCTAGAGCATGCTTGCTATATTCTCTACCAATGAACTATTTCCCTAATCACAGAATTATAATCTTTGAGTCCTGTTTCCTCAACACTAATCACACATTTTCATAAATGAACCAATATAAAATGTTTTACTACTCTTATTCAAGGTGAATGTACATCAACACAACTGAGCATATTTGACTTATTCACATATTTAAAATAATTATTTTTTCTTGGTCACAGAGATTGTACAGCTACTGCACTTACTTTGCAAGCAGTCAACCTGGGTTTGAATCAATTTATTTGCCTTTAAGCAAGATGGCACTCAAAGAATCCAAGAATGCATGTGGATTTTTAATAAATGCCATCTGTTGATGACCAGTACCTGTGGGATTTATATGTGTAAATTATAATTATGAGACACTCAAAAGAAAAATACACAATTCTATCACCTCTCTGGAGAAAGTAATGAATCTAAATATTAAATAGTGAATTTTTGTTATTCTTTTGGTAAAAATAATACCAATTACTTTTAAAAGTTGATTTTAACAGAACTTAACCTGTCTTATTGAGAGCATCTCAAAATTTCTCTTAAAATATACTCACCTATAATAAACTAGTGTGAAAAGTCATATCTTTGACTAACACTTTGACAAACATTTGTTTTCTACCATTATCAAAGCTGAATGGGAAAAATAGAAACACAGCTCATGAAGAATACACTCTTCCCAGAACAGTTGTGACATCATTTCTGACATTATCAGAGGTGCTTCCAGCAAACACCCCCATAAGCTAGGGCAATGTTGATGTATCTACCATAAAAGTCAGGAACAGTGATCAATGCTCTACAAATATTAAAATATTTTCTGAGCTGCAAAAGGATTTATTTAAGAAGCTGAAAGAATATTGCTAATAATAAATATAAAAAAGGATGTAATCTACATCAAGTACACATTGGTAACAGCATTCTGTTATTGTTCATATCATATGAAATTGTGAGTAATTTTAAAAATTAGAAGTCAAGGTATTGTGTATCCAGACCTAGAAAAGAATCTACTCAGGCACAGCCCTAAGTGAGGTATAGATGATAAACTTTCACATTGGAGGCCTAATCTGTGGGACCATCTCGAGATACTCAGGTTGTAAGGGCTGAGAATAAGCTATGGCTTGTTGGGTAAGATAGGTGTGACTTATTAGCATTAATATGCTTTCTGGCTTTTGTTTTTGCTTGCTTTTAGAGATTATTGAGTTAACTCCTAGTTGACATAAGCTCTGCCATTACAGGCTACAATTATAAGGTAAAAAGATTAGGCCTGAAGAGGCAGTTAATTCCTGGAACTAGACCTTAGGGGCAGAACATCAGGCATGCCACGTCCGCTCCCCTAGCTGACCCTAAAGATAGCCATACGAGTATTCCAGCACAAGATATCTTAGAAGGTCACAAGAGGGAGGGGCCGAGGTATATCAGATGGTTCTTGAGAATTAGAAAGGGATAACTGCATGTATTTCAAACTGCTGGTTAATCTTTTTGTGTACATGCAGTGACTGAAGGAGTAACTACCAGAGTTGAAAAACGGAATTTAAAGTTAAGTATTAGAGAACAATATGGGTACTGTGAGAACTAATAACTCAAGAACACATATGATGGAGCAATAGGTATAGAACATGAGTGAGTTAGAGATTAAAAGCTATAGTAGTATATAACATTATATACTTACCCCCCCTTTAACCCATGTAACTGTGTTACCAAGGAGACAGGGCCTCCTCCTTGACAGATCAGCACTCTCCCAAAGGCATTCTTGGGGGTATAGGCTATATCTTTGCAAACTATCAGTGGATGGACTAGGGTTGCTGACATCAAAGAGGGTCTAGGATAGTTAAAAAATTGCTCCTTTTGGAAGTTGCATTATTGGATGTTTTTGAGTTGAAACAGTTGTGTGAACCAATGAAATGTTTGAAGTTTGAAACCTTATTACCATATGGATTACTATAAAGGCCCTGGATTTCTAAGGCCTGGGGTTCCACTGGGGATCTACTGTGTCAGGAGACAGTGGATCCTAGAGCTCTGGAAGAATAAATCTCGCTTTGCTGATTGCATTCTCTGAAGGTTCGTGGTCTTCATTTGAGAGGGTGGGCTTTCTCGGACCCATTAATGGACTCTTTTAACAAGGTGTATCTCACACATAAGATTTGTTTTTGTTTTTTGGGGCCACACCTGATGATACTCAGGGGTTACTCCTGGCTATGTGCTCAGAAATCACTCCTGGATTGGAGGACCATATCAGATGCCCAGGATCGAACTCAGATCCATCCTAGGTCAGCTGTGTGCAAGGCAAAGGCCCTACTGCTGTGCTATCGCTCTGGCCCAATTACGTAGGTATTTAAACAGTGCAAAAAGTTGAGTAAAATGTAATGTGATCGATGTAAAAAACACACTAGTAAATTTTATCATACTTAAAAAGAAGAGTAGCTGTTTCTATATATGGGCATCTAGTTCTTTTTGCTCATCAGTGTCCCTAGGCTTATATAAATACTTTTAAAGCATCCAGTAAAACAGCATTGCAGACTTTTCTCTTAGAGAAATAATAAAGGTATTGCAGTATTTCTTTTATAATAGACACTAGAATCAGATAACAGAAATAAAATATGATATTGAAATTAAATAAGAAATCTTGTTTCTTTGTGCAATTTCTATCTCTCTACATAATGAAAGGGATCATGTTTTCTTCAAACACTTTTCTTGACTCAATAAACAATTCTTTCTTACTTCTGGTTAAAAGTGATGCCAAGTTATTTCACAGTCAATAGTTCTAACAAATAGCATTCCACATTTCATTTTCATTTTCTATAACTATGTAATTTTTAAGGAATTAAATAGCATTTTTATAGGCTAAGCATTTTTATAATGCTATATCTTAATACTAATTCTAATAGTTTTTAATTTAAATATTTTTTCTTTACCTACATTATCCAAAGTGAGTTGTAATGAACTTAAGTCACAGGGTATACTTAGCTTCATATTTGTGAAAAATATAGCGGAAAAAATCTCCCATTAATGTCCATAAATTTTAAAGCATACATACATGTGTATAGGCATGTATACACACAATTTTAGAAATTTGTCAAATGAGACAAGTGTAAAAACATTCTGAGGAAAACATCATAGAATCCTATGATGGAATAGAATTAACTTTAAGTGAGCAGCAAACTATTACTCACAGTATTGAACTATATGCAAAATACATTATTTAAAAAGATAAAGAAAGCTTTCTTAATGATAACAGAGTGGGTAGGACATTTGCCTTGCTCAGGGCCAGCCTAGGTTTGATCACTGCATCCTATTTGGTACCAGAGCCCACCAGGAGTGATTTCTGAGCACAGAGCCAGGGGTAACCCTAGAGCACTGCCAGTGTGGCTCAAAAATAAACAAAAAGGAATAAAAAAGAAGCTTTATGTACTGTTATTTACATAAAGTATGAGAACATTTCTTCCTCTCTCACTGGACATTAAAATCCTTTTACCTAGCATGACTGACAATGGAGGTTCCTTATCTTTTCTTTTCTTCTCATTATTAGCCACTCTGTTCCCAACACAAGACCAGGGCTACTTTTGTGTATCAATATTAATACACAAATAGCAAAAAATTCTCAAATTAAAATTTTTAAATGCCCTGAGTGTAATCTTTCTTTGAGGTATGTTTTCATTAGCTTAATTGAATATCAGAAAGAGGCCAAATAGAATCATAAAGAACTCTAGGCAGTGTTTTAGGCGAGGTGTTTAGTGCAATGGTTACCATGACAACAGAAACTAGCTTTTATGCGCACAGAAACTTAAAACCAAAGTCCTCTTGATGGAGAACACAAAATAAAAGTCAAGGTCTCAAGCACATATTTTTCATTTGCATTTTATTTCCAATCTTTGCCTAACATATAACAAATATATGTCAGAATTTAACTTTATCTTTCCTCTTACTAAAGTTTAAATTTTAAAAAAAACTGAATATCTGACCCACTGAGAAAAAAAAAACTATGATGAAAAGACCTCATCAAATATTATAGTTTTGCTTTCTTATCTATTCTTTTGTATCTCTCCTCTGGCTATTTCTCGGTGGATCATTACATTTTGACTAACTTTTATAATTTGTAATGCCCATATACCTTAACTTTATGTACATATTTTTAACAGAAAATAAAACTTTAGTTAGAGAAAACAAATAACTAAAGAAAATAAGTTCATCTACCACTATTTTAGCTCAAAATGTATTATAAAAGAAGAGGAAACATCCCACAAGAGAAACCAGACATATCAAAGTTAAATTTCAGGATATGAATTATTCCATTTTTTGTTAAATAAATGGTGATAAAATAATAGCTCAATATATAATGATTATAAAATATAATTTCACCACATTAAATAGATGAGAAATTATAGCCTATTTGTGATTTAGTTTGATTGACTCAGATACTTACTGCTTAGCTAGAACAATATTTTTATTCTGTCTACAAGGGAATAATAACTATTATTATAAAGTATTATATATAATATATATTATAAACTATTATAAATTACAATTTCCTGAACAAAAATATCAATCATTAAATTTAGTCCTCTCACGAATGTTCACCTTGGTTAATTGGATGTCTGGGTGAGAGGATATAGATGGACAGCCCCTATGTCCCTCACAGAATCATCTTAATAAATAATTAACCAAATAAAAAATAAACATTACAAGCATACTTGCACAGATTTTATTTATTTGTTTAGACGTTTTCAAGTTCTTTTTACTGACTACATCCAACAAAATTTCTAGGTGAAAATATCTCTTCATAGTAAATAATTATCTATTCTTTCTTTGAGAAAATTCAAATGTAGTTTTCTCCAACCGCATATTTATATTCTGCTTTCAACATTCAGTTAGGATCTTCTTGGGGAAGTTTTATTCATGCCCCCATTACCTCTTTTATTTATTTCTGGAATAAGAAATTCTCTTTATAGCTTACACTTGATTTCTGTAAGGATGCTTAACAATAAATTCATCATAATTCAATGACATATTTGTATTCTTTCCCCAGAAGACTGGCTTTCTGGATGGCAGCTCTGCGTATTTAAAAAAATTCTTTCTGGATTTTCAGAACATATAGAGAATTAAAAAATGAAGGGAGGACAATTCGGTGATGGGAATTTCCCTGATTTTATGTTAATATGTACCTAAAATATTATTGTCAATGATATGTAAGCCACTATAATTAAAATAAAAATTATATTTAATTAAAAAAGTAGAAAAATAATATTTCAATACTTTGTATAATCCTAATTGTCATTAGTTTTGTGGCCATTGTTTCTTCATCAATCAATGTTTAAACTAGTTTACTCTAAATTGACTTTTATGAAAAGATCAACAATTATCAATAATACTCTCATGTTAGTTTTGATTAAAATATCATGTTGCCCACAAAAAAAGAATTAAAAAATGACAAATACTATTCTCTTAGGCTTAGATTTAAACTAATCGTAAAATTGAAATGCATACACATTTTGGGTTGTATAACCAAATCAATCAACTCAGTACTTCCTTGTAGGTATTTGATTGATGGGAAATTAGCTATTAGTGATTTGTTGAGGGTTTATGGAATCTCAATATCCTTCTAAGGTTATGAGGGTAATCCAGGAGATTAGAGAAACCAACTCATTTATTCTACCAGAATCGCTCCATCTGGTTGAGGCCTCAGAGCAGTTTGCTGTTCTACATGGGCACCAAAAACTTTTCAATTGTCTCAAGATTTTAGCTATTAAGGTTTTGACCCCCAGGATCCCTCTGTCAGACACATCCATGGATCTTTATTCCCTTAGAAAACTGTATGGGAGCCTATCTCAGATAACCCACAAGCCACCATAAGATCCTCTGAACTTCCAGCCAGAGTTTCAGGGAGGAAGCTTTTACAACCCCTTCTTTACAGGCATTAACCTTAAGCTGTTTGTTTGTTTGTTTAATGTTCTTGGACCACATCCAGTGACACTCAGGGGTTACTTCTGGCTCTGCACTCAAAAGTTGCTTCTGTCAGGCACCAGGGACCACATGGGATGCAGGGGATAATACCTGGTCTGACCCAGCTCTACCACTGCGCTACAGCTCTGGCCCCAAACGTTAAGCATTTTTTTTTTCCTTTTTATTCTTCTCCCCACTTAACTTTCCTAGAAGTGAAGTATCTCTTAGAGGAAGAAAAGCATATGGACAATTTATCTTTTGTTATAAAATGTTAGCTTTTCTTTCTTGAGGTCCAAATGTGAAAGATGTTGCCTTGTGTGTTTAAACTTTCTTCAAAGGAAAGGACTAGTCTGCCAAATCAGCAAAAAAAAAAAAAAGCTTCACTGAGGCAAATGTTTTATAGTTCTGTTGAATACACACTAGGAATATGGGAGAAATCTCACAGAGGGTAGGATGCTTGCCTTGCACTAGACTAATATGGGATCGATCCTTGGCATCCCAATGTCTCCTGAATCACACCATGAGTGACCCCTCAGTGTAGAGGAGAAAGCCTTGTACACAGTTATGTGTGGCTCCACAAAAAGAACAAAATCAAAAATTTAAAAAATGCTAGGAAGGGGCCTTTTATGCAGTTGCCAAGTGTTTTTATCTCTTTGCTATAGTAACACTGTTTATGCAGATAAATCAGGAGGGCATTCCTGCATTAAGTCAACATTGATAGCTCTGTGTCCTTGGGATTCTAGTCCAGACTGATCCCAAATCTTGTAACTATAGCATTCTTTTTAGTTCTGCTGATGGGGATAAAATGTAATAAATATGTACACTTGCCTGCATCAGTGATACTGTAAGTGATTATTTTTATCAAGTGATATATTATTATGGTTTGTAACTGAATTATTTTTTACTTTGATTTAGTTTGTTTGTTTTTGTTTTGGGGCCACACCCGGCAGCCCTCAGGGTTACTCCTGGCTCTACGTTAAGAAATCGATCCTGGCAGGCTTAGGGGACCATAACGGATGCTGGGATTTGAATCACAGTCCTTTTGTAAGCAAGGCAAACGCCCTACCTCCATGCTATCTCTCAGGCCCTAATTTTTACTTTGAAATATTTTTATTGAAACCGTTGCAATTTAAAAATAATTTTAAAATGTAATTTAAAAATGCCACCACTAGTGTCACCCTCCCTCCACCACTGTTTCCAGAGTGTATCCCATGCAACCACTCCTACTACCCAGCCTACCAGCATAACAGGCCCATATTTTTTAATTTTTAAAATTTGGGTCTCATTAGATTTCATAGTTTGTTCATTTAAATTTCATTGTTGTTGACTTCGGCTTGTATATTTAGTTCTGTCCTTTAGTAACATCACCAATGCACCTGAGGTCACTTGTTCCTGACCCCCATCTTTTCATATTTGTGTTTTTCCTCCTCTACTCCATTTCTTTCCTTCTCCTTGCTATAATCTGGGGCCAAGAGTGTTTTAGACAAGTCTAATTTAAGTTATTGTATTTCTTCATGCAGTTATTCTAAATACTACATATAAGTGATATCTTATTTCTGTTTTCATTCTGTATTTCTCCTTTTTCTTCTGGTCTACTTAATTTAACATAGTATCTTCCAATTACAGCCTTGTTGCAGCAAATTGCACGATTGCATCATTCCTTACAACTATGTAGTATTCCATTGTGTATATGTACCACAGCTTCATGATTGACTCTTCTGTTGTTAAAACTGAATTTTAAGAGTTTGGATAATGTGACTTTTTGACTTTAAAATATATTCAGCCAATTGTGCTGACAATAAACAGAAGAACCTAAACAAGGATCCTTCTACAATAGATAAACTCAGGAAACCAACAGAATCCACTCACTATCTTTCCAAGAATCACCAAATGTTTTCCTTTTCTCTTTGCAGCAGAAAAACCCATACTCTAGGAGCTCAAAAGCAATCTACTAATTATTAAATATTTTATATTTCTATAAAATTTTCATATTTAAAATTCTCATACATTATCTGTTTATTATTTTTAGGACAATATAGAAAATTTTATGTCCTTATAAGTGAGGTAAAAATAATTATATTTTTGAGGTCACAATACCAGTAATAAATTCCCAAAATGACAGCACATATTACTCATCTGGAAGTAACACTGAGGCCTAACTACCAAAACATACAATTTATAACAAATGTATATAAATTATAATATAATAGCTAATACATATTTCAATAATATGTGCAAAGTACTCTTCTTAACAATGTCCCTGCAATGATGCTATAAAATTAGCACAATTGATATTTAGTTTACATATAGGAAAATACATCTTAGAGAAATTATGTAGGTCACATAGCTCATCTTAAGTCTAGATACTAATGACCAAATTTATACTTTAACTACATTGCACTGATTATATGTGAAAAAACTTTTGAATGATTGAATACTTGTATAGAATACTTGAATAGGGGCTGAGAGATAGCATGAGGTAGGGCGTTTGCCTTTCATGCAAGAGGTCATCGGTTCGATCCCAGCGTCCCATATGGTCCCCCGTGCCTGCCAGGAGCAATCTGAGCATGGAGCCAGGAGTAACCCCTAGCACTGCCGGGTGTGACCCAAAGGAAAAAAAAAAAAAAAGAATACTTGAATAGTATGGACTATTCTTTCATCTTGATCTGTCAATTAAAAAAGGAATCTTTTCCACTTGGAGTAGTAGACAAATTTGATGTTTATTTTCTTCATTTAATATCTTGCTATTCTTGTTTTAAAATCAGTCATGTCTTCCAACTCTACTACAAAGGTCATATTTCATTTTCTAAGAAAATAATAATTATAAGAATTGACTTCTATACTCCCAATACTAAATTTCTATTGTATGGTTCAAACTTTTCCAAATAAGACCATTATGGTAGGCAAAATGTAGTAAAATTTTATTCCAGTCAAAAATAATTCCACTAGTAAACGAAACATTAAATAAGGTCCTGGACCAAATGTTTGCAAGATTTCACATAAACTTATTAAAAGCAACCATATTTCAGTAGTTATTTCATTCAACCAAATTTTTGAGACCTTTTAGAGAATATTCTTTCTTTTCCAGTCAGCATGCATAGTTGTCTCTGTTACTCTTTTAATTATGAAAACTTTTTCTGTTTATTGGGCCATACCCGGTGACTCTAAGGGGGTACTCCCAGCTATGAACTCAAAAATTGCTTCTGACTTGAGGGATCATATGGGATGCTGGGGATGGAACCCAGGTCCACCCTGGGTCTGCCACATGCAAGGCAAATGTCCACCACTTGCACCACCACTCAGGCCCCTTAATTAAGAAATATGTATTGAATTGCTAATAAATGTAAGGTGTAAGGCTAATCTAAAACCTCTGAGAAACAAGACAAAAGGCACAGCTCTTATCAAGGAGCTTACTAGTTGTTATAATTTAAAATGTACAGAAATTAATATTAGAAAAAAGAGCATTGTTATTTGAAAAATGATGTTTGTTTTGTTTCCTAAAATCTCTGGCGTTTGGGGGGAGGTATTATTCCATTTGCTTTCCAGAATCAGGAGCTTCTATAAAGGTCTCATTTAACTTTGAGATGAGTAGAATTTTCCAGAAAAGAGTCTAGTCTAAGATGAGCAAACAACAAATCAAAGCGAAGGCTGAGACAAAGGCACTCATCATGCTTAACAGAAGCAGGCCACAGATTGATGAATACAGCAAAAAATCATTTGGTAGGGTTGGGATGTTCCAAGGTACATTGCACCTTCAGAGAAAATAAACTTTTTTTGTTGCTGCTGTTGTTACAGTTTCATAGGGAGTAAAGAAAGGACCATTGGAGTCAAATAAAATTTACAGCTTGTCACTTAGCCGTTTGATGACTAAATGTCTTTTAACTGTTCTATGTATCAGTTTTCTCTTTTATGAAGGACTCCATGTGAAGGGCCTACTATTCAATAAAGCAATGACTATTAAAGAAGACAATGCTGAGGATGATGATAGAATGTAATTAGAAGATAATATGTGGTGTTATTAATATCAGCTAACCAAATATATACTGAAAGATCCTTAAAATCTTTATAACTCACATTGCATAACTCAGAATTATTTTTATTTGTGACAAAAATGTTCAACATAATGTACCACAGACATGAATTTTATGTGCATACTAAGTTTTCTTTAATTGTTCACCTGCTTCTTGGTCTTTATGGATGAAATACTACACTAATTGTTTACATTAGCTTTATTTATTTATTTGGTTTTTGGGTGACTCCCAGCAGCACTTGGGGTTTACTTATAGCTCTGTTCTCAGAAATCGCTCCTGGTAGGCTCGGGAAACATATGGGATGCAAAGAATAGACCAAGGTCTGTCCATGGTTGGCCTTGAAAGGCAAATGCCCCTCTGTGCTATCATGCTGGCCCTAACTTTCTATATAGACAAAAACTATAGAACTTTTTCTGGATGTCATGTAAAGTCTCCCTTACATGACCTATCTTCCTATCCTGCTTCCTATCCTCATAAAATAATGTTTTCCTAAATCTATAAAATAATACTACCTGTTAATTTTATTAAAAATTAGTAAATCATTTTTAAGTGTCTTCTAAAAATAATGCTTTAATATGATCTATTACTATGAGTCACCTTAAACTTTGATAGCCATAACATTTACTGTTATATAACTGAGTTAGGACAAATACATGTCCTAGCTTATAAAAGCATGTTTAGTAATATCTGGCTATCATAATTCAAGAAGCTAAATTTCCTCTCTCTTTCCCATTCTTTAAGATTTTGAAATCATGCCTGGTTATTTTCAAGACTTATTTCTTGTTTTGTGTTTAAGGATCACATGGTTGGTGCTTAGGAGACTATATGCACTATCAGGAATATAGGCCTGGCCAACAGTGAGTAAGCAAATGACTTAACTCTTTTGCTTTCTCTCTAGCTCTATAAATTTTCTTTAAAAGCTTTAAGTACATCTTACTCAAAGTCTCTTGAATATTGAGCTAAAGACTCCTCTCAACTGGGATATAATCTTCCTTTCCCAATATCTGTAATAAAAAAAGGATAATTAGATTTTGTTCCTGTTTGTTTTTATTTTTGTTATTCTTGTTATGTTTTGTAAAAAAAAACATGCTTACTTTCCATGATAACTTGTTTCTTATCTAAATGCACTCATAAATAGTGTATCCTCTCTGTACTTTTTAAATGTTCCTAATGTTTTTACAGGGAAAGTTTTAGTCATCTGGAAAGCTTTGGCCAAATGTTCCAACTGGAGCTTTTCTAATGCAGTTAGTATGCAGTCCTTACTTTAAACATTAGTAGTATGGATTGATAGAAAGACATTAGGGCCAGAGCAGTGGAGCAAGCAGTAGTGTGTCTGTCTTGCACTCGCTAACCTAAGGACAGACAGCAGTTAAATCCCCCAGAGTCCTATATGGTCCCCAAAGCCAGAAGCGATTTCTGAGCACATAGCCAGGAGTAACCCTGAGTGTCACCAGATAGCCCAAAAATGAAATAAAAAAAATAGAAAAGAAAAGAAAAAAAGAAAGGAAAAAGGATATAAATCAGTAAAAAGAAAAATTTTTACACTATGCAGTTGGATGTATAGTAAGCACATTTATATGCAAGTCATAGTTGCTTCTTGAATCTTATATGCTATACTATTTTATGGCCTATCTTAATAAATTTTGTAAGCAAGAGAAGAAGCATACTCTAAGGATTTTGTTTAATTTTAATGTAGAAATTAAATATTAGCAAAGGAGCAATACACCAATTAACTTTTGTTTTCTAAAGTCATTTTATTCAAAGACAACAGCTGTAAAAGCCAGCATTTCAAACAGGCATTAGTAATTAATGTCATAAAAAAAGTTAACAGAGAATATGAAGTATTTTTAATATTATTATTCTGCCCAGCAATAAAAGGGAGTTGTTCAAACAAAAGGATTAAAACAAATTTCCTTTGACCCTGACCGCCAGTTTCCTTTGTAGTTCATTGTCCCAAATCTCATGTTCTAAAAAGCATTCAGAGAGCAAACACCTTGATACCTTGCTCTATCCTCTCTACTGCACTTTGTCCAATAAATTGGGTCAATATACTTCCTATTCTCAGTCTTTTCTTCTTACTCAACAGGATTCTGGCTTGATTCCAACCCTGCTGGGTCCCAATCCTTGTTTCATAGAAATTAAAAAAAAAATCAATGAGAGAAAAAATGTTTCTGGATAGCTCAGTTGACATAGCCACAGGCAGGAGTAGGCTGGTGCTATTTGGTATCATCCACATGACCAGCCAGACATACACTGTTATTTCACAGCTCACCCTGCTTACCAAGTCACTCAATTGTTGCTATAAGTGCTACTGCTTCAGGGTAAAAAATAAACAACAAATGTGGACTAGCAGTAGTAATGGTGCTGTGAATACACACAGAATTGTAGTATAGGTAGATTCAGCCCTACAGGGAGACTGATTCAACTAATCAATCCCTGACCATTTCTCTTTCACTTTTATTTTCCTCGTTATTGTTTATGTTATGTCAGTTAATATATTATAGCCCATGAGATCACTTCTGTGAAAAGGAGTTTGCTTTAAGTAATACTCTTCTTTCTAAAAAAAAAACTACTTTGGATGGTATAATTGATGAGAGCACCTACATGAGCTACTGGGAGTCAAAAGGCAGAAGGAATGGTTTATCTAGAAGTAATAAGGAAAGAATCCTTGCTTTGAAGTACATGAACTTCTTAAAAGGCTTTAGTTACCCTCATATAATACTAGCCTAGGGATGATATAATTCATCCAGAATCTCTTTCAAAATGGGAAAAATAGAAATATAAACTGATCCAAGCTGGCATGAAAAACATAAATGGGTTTGAGTAATTGAAAGTAAGCAGCAATTTCAAACAGCCTGTTGAGTTCTGGTACATAGAAAAGCAATCAAGGGCATTATCACATGTATCATTTCTTTCTACTTTCTACAAAAAAACTATAGAAAGAGGATGCTTAATTTAATGATGAATGCTAGCTCTGAATACCATAGAGAATAAGTAGAAATATCTATAAAATCTTAAAGATGCATAGAAAATAAACTTGTTCACAATATTAAAATGTTTTTCTTTTGTGTGTGTATATGTGCTGAGTTATACAATTTGCCATTCATTACGATAGCATAGAATATTTAACTTTTGAAGATATGAGAAGAAAAGAGGTTGCTATGGGCAATTCTGCTTCTATAATCTTTAAAAAAAAGCATTATTTTAATAAAAGTAAAATTTACCTATTTTTACCAGAATTCTAAAATTCCAAAGCTTTCTTAATTATATCTTGCTTCTTGCAAATTAGCTCTCATTTCTCATCATTGATCTGCAGCTTAACCTAGACTTTTTCAAAGGATAGCATATATTCTCCTTCTGTATAATGTCCAAATTATATTCATGCTTTTATGCTATTGATAGAAATTTTTGTTAGCTTCACAAAGTAAGATATAAAATTTGAAAACAACTTATGGGTTTATTAGGTCACAGATTGTTTGGAGTAAAGGCTAATTCTATCAGCAGAAAAATTGCAATCAGAGTCAAAATGGCAGCAATCAAATAGAAGTAGGTTGTGAGAACAATGTATATTCAAGCCAGTGGAAAAGTTGATTGAATTTGAAGCAACTAGCAGATAAAGATATGATGTTGAATGAAACCATATGAACAAATCTAGGACCAAATTTCAATTTGATTAAAGTTATTCTAACTGGTGTGGAATAAAGATAATTTTTAACTGATTGTGTATGAACTAGTTGTTGATTATCCAAGCCTTTGAAGCTGTTAAGTGTTCTGAGTTTAATAAAACTGGACCACAGTTTTGTTTTGCCCTCAAGTATAAGTGTCTGATCCAATCCCATGGTCTGTAGCACTACCTATCCAATGTGTAACATGATTTGTTCCTGAAATCTAAGCTGTAGAAACTTGTATCTAAAGATATCCATTTTAAGTTTTAATAATAAAGTGATTTTTTCTTTTATTTAACACTTACATTATTTCCTGAAATAAAATCACAACAAGAGCTTTAAGCCTTCAGAAGAAAGGCATAAACCTGATTTTCCTATGAAGAGGTAGGGTCATTTGCAAATAACTAGAGATTTTTTCAAACTCTGACCTTATATTTTAACACTATCCTAAGAATACAGTTGTTTCATGTTCAGTGAAACCTGAAATAATTTCTCCTTTGTAATAGTAATTACTTCCAACATATTCTATTTTACCTTCACACAAAGCTGAGACAAAGCTTCCAAAGGAGAAAAAAATATAAAGAATTTTATATTCACTTGGATTTATTTTTAAAGTTTCCAAATTTATAATTTAAAAATAATTGCAGTCTAATAAAGTATTTTGGTTGAAATACAAATTTTAGAACGATAACTACAAATCTAGCTAGATAGCATTGTTTACCATACATAGCTATTACTTTCTTCTTCTGATAAAGCTTAAGATATACTTTACTAACTTTCAAAAATAAAATATAGTATTTTTTTCTTTTTTTGTTTTTGTTTTGGGGCCACACCCAGTGATGTTCAGGGGTTACTCCTCACTATGAGCTCCTGGTTTAGGGATCAAACTGCAGTCTATCCTGGATCAGCTGGTGAAAGGCAAACACCCTCCCGCTGTGCTATCGCTCTGACCCTGAAATACAGTGCTATTAAAGAGTGTCAACATATTGTACATTATTACACCAATGGACTTATTAGAGAATTTGTATTTTATCCATTTAACTTACCACAGCTCCATAACCCTGATTCTGGTTCTATGAGCTCTGATGTTTTAAGGTTTTATTTCGTGAATTTCATAAGTGAGATATTTTTTTCTTTTTTTAATATTTTATTTAAACACCTTGATTACATACATGATTGTGTTTGGGTTTCAGTCATGTAAAGAACACCACCCATCACCAATGCAACATTCCCATCACCAATGTCCCAAGTCTCCCTCCTCCCCACCCGACCCCCACCTGTACTCTAGACAGGCTTTCCATTTCCCTCATACATTCTCATTATTAGGACAGTTCAAAATGTTGTTATTTCTCTAATTAAACTCATCACTCTTTGTGGTGAGCTTCCGGAGGTGAGCTGGAACTTCCAGCTCTTTTCTCTTTTGTATCTAAAAATTATTATTGCAAGAATGTCTTTCATTTTTCTTTAAACCCATAGATGAGTGAGACCATTCTGCGTTTTTCTCACTCTCTCTGACTTATTTCACTCAGCATAATAGATTCCGTGTACATCCATGTATAGGAAAATTTTATGACTTCATCTCTCCTGACAGCTTGCATAATATTCCATTGTGTATATGTACCACAGTTTCTTTAGCCATTCGTCTACTGAAGGGCATCTGGGTTGTTTCCAGAGTCTTGCTATGGTAAATAGTGCTGCAATGAATATAGGTGTAAGGAAGGGGTTTTTATATTGTATTTTTGTGTTCGTAGGGTATATTCCTAGGAGTGGTATAGCTGGATCGTATGGGAGCTCGATTTCCAGTTTTTGGAGGAATCTCCATATGGCTTTCCATAAAGGTTGAACTAGATGGCATTCCCACCAGCAGTGGATAAGAGTTCCTTTCTCTCCACATCCCCGCCAACACTTTTTATTCTCACCTACAATAATAATAATTATTATGTATTAACAATAATAACTAGAATTGCAATAAATTAATGTACATTATGTTCTAAACCAAACAAAATCATTTTTATCATAATAAGGTAATATTTTAGTACAGTTGTAATAACTTCCTCCAGTAAAGCATTTAACAACACAACAATACTTGAGGACAAAAAAGAAAAAACTGGATTGATCAACTATTTTTCAAAAGCATGCAGTAAACATAACTTCATAAAATAATATTTATTTTTAAACTAAAAATTTTCTCTTAAGATTATTTATTTAATATTCAGCTAATGAGGTAGTATATTGGGTTGGGTGCTTGCCTAGCATGTGGTCAGTGTCAGTTTGATACTCAGAACCCAGCATAGAGCTAGGAATAATAAGCGTTGGGCACCCTGATTTAATATTTTAAGTATGTATGATTTCACTTTTTAATTAGTTATTTTATGTTATTCAGATTTTAATAATAATATATGGATAGTCTTTTCCTTAATTTTAACCATATTTCTGGTAAGTACAACTTTCATTTAGTTAATTATACTTCATATTTATTAGCAAGCAAAAAACATCCAAGATTTAGCCTTTAAATAAACAATTATTGAATATTTATTAGTTTTCAAATATATCTTTAGGTCACAACAATACTGCACCAAAAAAAAGTTGATGAAACCTCTGCATCATTAAACTTACATATACATATGGAAGTTGGGAAAGAGAATTTAAAAAAGAGAAATTAGTAATAACATCTTAGTTTCATATTTGCTAAAGTTCAGAAACAGATGACATAAATAGAAATCAACAGAGATAAAAGATGAACACTAAACTTTTGCATAAGAGCACAAAAAATAAAAGACCTGTTTTATAAACACAATAATTTGTTAATATAATATGTTCAATTCATTGTCCAGAGATATGGCTATGAGGTAAAATGCCATTCACTTTCATTAATCTTTGGTTTGATGCCTCTTACACACATATATGCACCCACATTTACAATACACACACACAGGCATGTTTACTTTTTTTTAGCAAGAATTTATTTGTATGTGGTCAGCTACAGAGAAAGAACTGAGACAAATGAGACATGATTACTGCCCTCAGATAACCCACTAAGCAGTGAGAGAAAATCAACAAACAGTGCATTTCTAAATACTAATATATGGGAGAAACTAAAATATATATTTGTACATAGTGATGATTTATATTTTTTGCTACTTTTATATATTTTGTTTCAATATAACTGTATATATTTGGTCACATGCAGAGTTGCACTTTGCAGAATCAGGGGACCATAGGATGCTGGTGAACCAACCCAGATGGACAGCATAAAAACACCTTACCAGCAGTATTATTTCTCCAGCCACAATAACAGTATATCTTTCTTTCTTTCTTTTTTTTTTTTGAAGGGGGTTATATCTGGTGGTGCCTAGGGCTGACTCAAGGGTCTATGCTGAAGAATCACTCCTGGTAGAAGTAGAGAGATCATATGGAGTGAAGGGAATAAAACTTAGGTCAGACAAAGAAAAGGTACTATATGATATATATTTTCACATATCAAAAAATCTGTGATAAAAATACCAATAAAATTTACTATGTAAACAAAAAAATTAGTCTTAATATCTAAAAAAATGAAAACTAAAAAGGCAATAATGACAACAGTCTAATTTTTAAATACTCTACAAATTCTCCTAAATAATGAATTAGGAAAGTGAAAGAACATAAAGAAAAACTTACATATTATTTCAGAGCAAATCTGGGAATAAGCACAATGGAAGGTTCTAGAGTCTATCATCAACAATCTTCGTGGTTCTCATTCTCTGTTCCCAAGAACTTACATCTTTTTTTTTATAAAAATAAACACCTAATTTTCACAATAGTTTTCAAATGCGTTGAGTTTCTTTTTCTGCAACTATTCAACTTCTAACCTGAGACAAGCATGTAAGATAGTGCAGTCACTCTACCTTATCATATTCTACTTTGTAGTAAAAATTATTTTGCCTAATGTTTTATTTTATGCACAGTATGTGTTTTAAATTAAAGTAGCATTGTTCATTCCACATACAAACCATTTTTCATCTTGCGAAAAGCATCGATTACTCCCAGAGAATATTGCTACACAGTAGTTATTACT